>NC_089752.1:6423000-6480500 GCF_040412425.1 Macrobrachium rosenbergii
ATTCCACGGTGAGGCATGGCATACTTCCACGACAACCAGCCAACACCCAAGGGGAGGGAACACCCCATAGGGTGGGTGGGTGGGTGGTGGGGGGCCTGGGGTAGGGGGTAAAGGAAAGGGGGGGGAGGGGAGCAAATTAAATTTCACCCGGTAGAGCGCAATATCCCCACCCTTTCCTCATCACCCCCTCCCCAAATTCCCATTCCTCCTGGACCATCCTCGCCCTTCCACCAATGGCGGGTAAATTCCGAAAACTTGAAATTCCAGTTGGTATTTTCGTTATTTGTCTTAAAACTGTTTACTTTTCCAGGAACGCAACAAACGAAAGTAGGAGTAGTCTTGGTCTACTATTTACTAATCCCTTTTACAAGAACAGTCCAACACTTGTCAAAGCCTATCTGTATAAAATGTTTTTTTTCTTTGAATGTAATTAATAATGTATTACCAAAGCCTTTTCTATCTCGATGATTATTTTTAGAGAAAAGAAAAACCTATTTCCAAAATTATTACTAACGCATGAATTTCACTTTTGAATTGCCTTGCGATATTTTCAGTAAAAAAAAACGTTTTAGTTTCCTCGCTATTATGACGAGGACTTTTGTCCTCAATGTATATTTGTTCAAACCGCATTTTCCATTCAAAAGTCCTATATGTATTCCAAGCGTATTCTCACTGCTTGTGCCCAACCTCTTGGCATAAAGAGCAAAGACCAAGCAAAGCAACCCTTTGGAAACCCGTATTCTTCTCACCAGTAAATTTATAGATAGAAATGAACTTTAATTATAACCTATACATAATGTTAATGTAGCATGCACACAAGCGTTGACGTAATGCCAAGAAGTATAACGCAGTGATAACAGTGCCATTACAGCTGTTATTTAGCGTGATTTCATTCCCAATAAAACACTCTTATCAGTGAGAGAAATTCCTGAGTAGAATTCTTTTTTTTTTTTTTGTTATTTAGTGTCGCTCTTTCGGAAAAAATGACTGTAATTATGTTGAGACCATTTACTTCGCATAACGGGGTTGCAATTTCTTTGGCACGCAATGAAAATTACCAGAGCGAACTTTATCATTTTCCCCTGTAATCGCATTACCTTACTCTTGCCTTTCATTAAAAAAGAAAAGATGGCGCCCTCGCTAACAACTGCGTGCAAAGCGCGCGCGAGCGTCAAAAAAAATCGCTGGTGCCAGTTCCATTGAAATAACTGATACTTGTCTGTTTATCTAATCCAAAACTTCTCTACTGAAGATTTATAATTTTTCCAATATAGAAATACCTACGCCTGACGATCTGTAAAAACTTCCTTATTTCAAAAGAGCAGAGACTGATGATATTACAACGCTGCACAAGGAATAAGTAAGCGTAATCTACATCGGTCCTTACTTTTTCTGAGGGGAAAAATAGAATGATAAACGACGTATTTATTAGGTAGGGATAGCGGTAGAGGAAGATGAACAGTAAATTATGAAGCTGATAATCGACTGAGTGAAGAGAGTCGAGGAGGAGGAGGAGGAGGAGGATGTGGTGGTGGTGGTGAAGAGGGAGGCATTTCCTCAGAGAGCTTGCATTCAACAGAGGAAAGTTTTTCAGAGTGCACTTTAATATGAGGGCGTTTATAATAAATCTATAAGGCTGAGACCCTGCCATTTAGTCGGCTGGGCAGGCAAGAATAGAGAAGAAATTTGAACACGGGGAAGGAGAGGAGGAATTAGGTCGAAGGTAAAGAAGGCGGAGAAGGGATGAAAAATAAAAGGGACGAAGAAGAAAATAAGAGAAGAGACACGAGAGAGAAAAAACTCGGAAGAGGATGATGAACAAAGGACAAAGGAGAGAGAGAGAGAGAGAGAGAGAGAGAGAGAGAGAGAGAGAGAGAGAGAGAGAGAGAGAGAGAGGCGAAGAAGAAAGACGCGAAACGAGAAGCCTCGACCATTAACTTCCAGTTCCAGGAACTGCATTAATGACTGATTGAGTGGTCCTTCTGGCGCAGTAGCAACTAACGATGACAATGACATGGAATAAGGGACACGCAGGCCCGGAACGATTCCAAGAACCGGACGGATCTACAAGAACAGTACCTTCGCTGCAAAGGCCCAATGGTCTCCACCTATGTAATGATCGCGCCAAGGACAGGGCACCTTACTTTCGATGAATGAACTCAATTGACTCCCCTCCTCCCCTCTCCCCTCCTTCTTCTTCTGTCATTTTTGCTATATATAGTCCAACAGGCTGGCCGCTGTAATGATGACAGAAGAGACTCTGCTGTCGCAAATTTCCCGGTTTTTGAGATAGGAATTATCTTTGCTTGAATAGAGTCACAAGCAATTCTCACTTTTGATATTTTATATATTTTTTTTTTTTTTTACATAACGTTCATAACTTTATTTTTTTTTATTTTAGCTACATTTGGCAAAATTCTGTTCACCACATCTGTGAATTTAGCCAATTTTGTTGTGGCTATTATATTAAAATTACAAAATACATTGTGAATTTAGTCCTCCGCACCCAAAATTCGATATTGCGCAATTTTTACTACAAAAATAAATACTATTAATATGAATTCAAGTCTTAAACCACCTCTAAGCTACTTAAGTCAAACCATCATTATGGTAGCTAAGTCGTAAACCACCAGCAAGGCAATTAATTGTATTAAGTCAATAATAAAATCCCAAGAGCAACTCAGTAATGCAATTATTATTATTATTATTATTATTATTATTAAAATTGGATAGATCATTATAATTATTAGGGTGGATTAACTTCTTTTAAAGACCAACAAATTTCGAAACACGATCCGGCATAAAATGATGTCCGTATGAAATAAAGAAAAGAAATCCATCCAAAAAGGGGTATAGTAAAACATATAATAAAGGCAAAGCAATATTTAAGTTAAAAAAAAAAAAGAGGTATACACTCAGAAAAACCTATTTCAAAACAAAGAAATGCTAGACGATGTATACACACAAGACTACAAAACTTAGAATCCTCTTGAAAAAAAAAACAATCATTAAAACAAAATTTCTGTGTGACGAGAGAGAGAGAGAGAGAGAGAGAGAGAGAGAGAGAGAGAGAGAGAGAGAGAGAGGCACAAATCCCCCGGCAGCGTACCCAGGGAATCTAATGCATAACATTACTCTGCGGGTGTGGGACGCCCTGTTATAGGCTTTTAACACGATGAAGATCCACTCTCCCCTTCTTCCCTCCCACCCTTACACCCTACCAGCCCACCCGCCCTCCACTTCATACCACACCACACACAGACACCATAATCTTGCACTATCGCACCTTAGCTGCATTACCTCACCCAGGGCCATTGCACCTTATTTCACCTTACTTTAAGGTGGACTGTTCTTAATTTTAACGGGGCGCTTCATGCATGTTATGCCTCTTTCATTTAAAGAATGGCGCCTTCCATTATATTAAAATGTAGCTTATGTAATTTCAAAGGTCAGAGACTATTTTTTTCTTTTTTGTCCTCTCATTTTCTTACACTTTTGCACTGTAGCGTCACGCTTCCTATTCTATTCAGTGACCGAAATTCTATTTACTTTTGGCTTAACAAGTTGAATTTCAAGTTACTCTTCAAATTGATGTTGTTTACTTAAAACTCATAGTGCGGTACGGAACCCATATGATGATAACTCCTCTGCGTGGCATGCCAACAGACTATAGAGATTACGGTAAACAAGAATAAAAGTCATTACTTTAAAAGTGGTATTTCGCCAAATACCGAAAACATCTAAAAGGTTTCAAAAGAAAAGTCTTGCCTTCCCAGTCTTATTAAAAGTGTGACGTCCCTTTCTGAGAGGTTTTCCATTCAGTATGAATTTACAACACTGCTCACAACCGAGTCAAGAAAAGCAGAACACGGAACAGAATTCCGAAGCCTGGCAGTGGCTGGAAAGAAGAAACCCTCTTAAAACGAAACTATTAAAAACCGCGGTTTAATTAAATTTCCTCAATCCTTTTCAGTCAAGCTTTTGACCATATACTTTCCTCTGCTATGCCAATAATTAATTTCTAACAAAACGCCTCTTTTATCGTTAATTCTGCGTCCATTTTTCCAAGGATATTCACAGGAAATTCACTTTACTTTGCAGCGCAATGGCAAAACATCTTCGGCCAACCCTTTCAAAAGACGAGGATGCTTTTTTTTTGGTTACAAATGGTACTGTCGGTGACTCTGCAACTCTCGGTAATCTAGGATAAAGGAACAATTAAGCAAGGGGAGGCCAGCTCCCTCCGTGGCCAAATTTCAACGCCTGATTCTAAAGTAAACGAATTATCGCTAAGACCCGAAACATCCGAGAAAGCGCAAAACACCTCGATCATCGAAACATCACTAACCAACAAGAAAAGCAATGACGCAATACCAAAGAAATATAACCGCGATCAAGACTTGTTTACACGCAAACAAAATCTTCACAGAAACTAATTACCCGCGGAGTATAACACACGCCGCGTAAAATTCACGGTCTAAAATGTTTGCGAGGAGAGTCAAATTCGCCAAAGTTTAAGACGGCTGGTGCACAATTCACGCCCGCTTTATCCGGGCACAATGAAAATTCCCCAAAGTTGAATCCAATTACTTTGTTTTATTGCACGTCCGGCGAGGGCTCTGGGGGAAGTTTTAAAACTTTTTCCCCTCCCTCCCCTCACATTTCTTCAGAGTTAAGAACTAAAGACAATCAATTTAAAGTTGCTTAACAAACAGCAAGTGTTGCCTTGAGCGCGTGTTACGGCCTCTCTCAGGGCGCCTCACGCCGGATTACAGTGCTAGTAGTAGTAGTAGTAGTAATAGTAGTAATAGTAGCAGTTAGGAATGTTACTTAGGCAGGAACGATGACAGATATGTGAATGATGATCTTTTCATTGCTACAAATACTGGAACTATTACTGCTACTAGTAGCAGTGTAAGTAGTAGCAGCAGCAGCAATAGTAGTAATAGTGGCAGCGGCATTAGTAGTAGTAATAGCAGCAGTAATAACGGTAGCGTTCGGAGGACTATAAAACATGCAATGGAAGACGACTATTATTATTTTAATAACATACAGAAAAATTACCCAGAAAAACAACTCGTTTACAGAAGCAAATGTCGACTGGAATATTTAAAAAAAAAAAAAAAACCTGCGCAATATTCATCATCTCCAAGACCTTAGCATCACCCTGACTCCTCGCACAACATCGGCGAAAACTTCGTCAGGCGATTAACCTCCCTCCAAGTAATTCCACACTATAACTTGCCCCCCTCCAATCTCCCCCTCTCCCCTCCAACTCCGAACAGCAACTTCACCGCCGCGTCCCTCAATGAAGAGAATATGGAAAGGGATGTCTAAGCTTATGGGATGAAGGTGGCGTTGGAATTTCCCTCCCTCCCTCTCCCTCCCCCCTAAAACTGATTTCCTCCCTAAAGACTGATTTTCTCTCCCTCAAGCTATCTCCCAGCGACCCTGAAAACCACCCGACGGTTTATGCCGATATTCTTTTTGAGAGAGAGAGAGAGAGAGAGAGAGAGAGAGAGAGAGAGAGAGAGAGAGAGAGGACGCTTCACGCCTAATTGCTTAATTCCTTCGGTGCTGATGCCTCGTCATTAACATAACTTTTAATTTGGCTAAGAGCTCAAAGATCTCGCAGAAAAGCAGCGAGCGCCCTCAACTCACGGGAAACGGGGAGAAATGGAAGGGCGGACGGATGGATGGATGGAAAGGGGTTGCGATTGATGTGTCTGTTCGGAAAACCAAAAAGCAATGGGCTGTTATGTGTAACGAGGGAAAAAAAACCGCTGACTACATCACAACGTTCACGTAATTTAAGCCAAAAAACGGTATTATTATTATTATTATTATTATTATTATTATTATTATTATTATTATTATTATTATTCAGAACACTATTCATATGAAACAAGCCCACATGGGCCACTGACATGGAATTCAAGCTTCCAAAAAATATGGTGTTCAATAGTGATTTGCAATCAGAAGCAAAATTACCAAACTGCATCAACTGCAACATAAACACCACGATCAGAGCAAGTATCTTAATACTTGAAAAATTGAACATAAGAGGGAAAATACAGCATTTCCCACAACGTACCACGATTATAATTAAATGCTTTAGACTACGACATCAACAAATAAATACTGAAGATCACCGCGTTCGTAAATGCAAGGTGATGCTGATGTCAGAGTATCACAGAAACTCAGAAACAATCAATGATTAAACTAATATCAAAACAAGCTTCAAAATTCCCCAATTATTAAAGAGATCAAAGTTCAGTGACGAGCAATTTAAGAAAATAAGAAAAGAATAAGGTGACAAGAGTAGAAAGGGTAGACGAGAAAGGGAAGAACAAGACAAGGAGGAGGAAGAAGAAGGGGACACGGTGCAAGGGAGGTACGCGGAGAGGGGAGGTGGGTAAGAAGAAAGGGAAGGGAGGGGGATGGGAGGAGGGATGGGAGGGATAGGGGCGTCGTGCCATTAGCGTCGTCTCTTAGGCGAGGGGAAAGGAGAAGTTTCCAGGTCATTAGTTTCAGGGCTCACCACGCTCTATCGCACAGCCGGAGACCCTTCCCTTCTGACCATCCCCTTCGGCCAAAACCCCTTTCTGGACCTTGCTGCTTCTGCTCCTACTGCTGCTGCTGCTGCTGCTTCTCCTACTGCTGCTTCTGCTGTTCCTCTATTTGCAGGTCAAACCTTGTTGAACTTCAACTCGAGCGCCCTTTCGTTTTAACAACAAAACACCGCCGATACTTTAATGACACTTTCCAGGTCACAGCAAGGTTTCAAGTCGAGGATTCCAGCACTGTACGCCAGTCACTTTAATTTCGCCATTTAAAAGCCCTGTCTATCAGCCAGTCGACTCTCCTCGTCTCTCACTTCTCCCGAAGGCGCACAGGACAAACGTCTCCCTTGGATCAATGGGAAAAGGTATTTGCAATTCAGCCATTTAGACTTGCAGAGCAGATTTTCTGAAGTCGCAACGAAAGGGACCCAAAGTAACGTTTGACAACGGCCTGATGGAACCAGGGTTACATTTGGAAACTATTTTTAACTAACAAGAATTTCGTAAATTACTTGCAAAACCCAATACAAGAAGGCGACTCGACTACTTTCTGAAAACAGCCTTCATACCAATGCAAGGATATTAAAACTTGGTGGAAGTCCCGATGCAAATAATTTGTCAACAAACATCCGGTCTGTGTCTGCATTAAACTGACAGCGTCATTTGTCCTGTCAAAACTATCTACCTCGTATCTGACTTTCGATTCTCTCTCTCTCTCTCTCTCTCTCTCTCTCTCTCTCTCTCTCTCTCTCTCTCTCTCTCTCTCAAGCCACACAAACCTCTTTTCTTTCCAGTTGCTGGAAGATAAATCCTTCCAGTTCATTTCCTAAACCCAACGACTCATCATTCCAGTCTGGATCCCAGGGCCACTGGACTTTCTTTATTGGTTCCCGTTCCTCGTCCATTCCCCTTTTGCACTGATGGTAAACACAGTTCGCCCAGACTCTCCCAACAAAAGGAATGAAAAAATTCATTTATTCAACTGCCATCTTTTATGTTCGGTATCTTGATTTAATAAATACACCGCAAGGCATGTTCTCGGTCGGGTATCGCATCTGGAACTGTACGTGTATGCCAGCGGTCGGCTCTGGAAACCAAATCGTTCCAGAAGTCTGTAAAATGGAAGGGGGGAAAAGAAATATATCCCGGCCATGAAAATTCCTGCACAAAAAAAAGGGGGGGAGGGGGCTAGGATTCATTTTGGAGATGCCTCGCTTTCTATACAGAGAATCAAACGTCAGGAGGGCTACGGGATTCGTCGTATTTCTCCCTCGACTTCCACACGAAAAATACTGCAAAACTGGAAACACATTCGTACTTCTGTGATTCCAGTTACATGTCGGGAGATATGCTATGAACTATGGAACAGTAAAAACCTGGGCTTTCCTTCCCAACGTCCGACGGAGAAACTCCAAGAAATCCCAAGTGGTACGTTTAAAAGGAGGGAGACGGGGGGGTCGGGAAGGGATGGGGGGGAACTGATACCAAAGTGTTACGGCGTAATCTTCGCTGGACCAGAAATCATCAATAGCAATTAGTTCTGATCTGATGGGCGACCATCAATGGCGACTACGGTAGGTCCTCTCCGCTGGACACTCGGGGCTTCCCAGAATGTAACGTCCAGCAGACACCAAGTGACCGGGCGATGAAAGCGAGCGAACGCGTCCAAAGGCGCCGCGGCGGTGATGGGCCAAGGCACAAGGCGGCGGCCAATAAGAACCCCTCCGACAATGCCAACGTAATAACAAAAGCACACGGCACTACGGACAACATTATCTTTTTGGGGAAAAACCTTTTGTTTGTTACGCAGGTCTCCTCCAACCCCGACAACAACACCGCCCCCCCCTCCCCCACTTCCTCATACTCCGATCCTATAGCAGCAAGCTATATAATATAAGGTAGGGAAAAGGAGAACCCATCGCTTCGCTTTCATCAAAGGAGAGAATGAGTTCTTTCCCGATCTCGTACAACGCTCGAGTTACCTAATCAAAAACATTGACGATTTTTTTTTTATCAGGGGACCATCGAGTTTCTCTCAAGAGCAGCTACGGAAAGCCATCGCCTGATGGGTGACTCCGAAGTCTCCAAATACTTCGTTCCATCGTATCTCATACGCCAATTCTTTATCTTCATCATTATAAATTGCGATCAAAAATCACTAGGTCATTCGGTAATTAAAATGCACAAGTACAATAACTACTTAGTTGATGGGCTTATGGCACATCAAACACAACTCGCCACTACATATTCCTCTGCTCATTTAAATCATTCGCGAATATATTGCCTCCATAAACAACCTTCAAAAAATTACTGTCAGCTAACCAACATAGGTTCCGTTCCATCTACGTACTTTTTTCCGACTGTGTGTAGTTGCTTTCCCAACCATTCGTAAACATGAAAAGCCATTATATATTATATATATCTATATATAACATGTATAATATATACATACATACATATATATATATATACTGTATATATATGTGTGTGTATATATATATATATATATATATATATATATATATATATATATATATATATATATATATATATTATATATCTATATATATATATATATATATATATACATGTATATATATATATACATATATATATGTATATATATATATATATATATATATATATATATATATATATATATATATATATATATATATATATATATATATATATATATATATACGCAGTCTCCTCACATACATAATTATCGCTCGAGTTCACTGGAATCTCCTATTCCAAAGTCTCGTTCAATGAACCACCAACCAGCGTCGACATCTGTCACCTTTCCCAGCCCCCTGCCTTTCCAGACAGGACCACCTCCGTCGTTTATAAACCAAGGAGAGAGAGAGAACTGATTTCTGCAAAGAGTTACGAGTTTTAATTCTCCTTCGTAAGCCGCACAACGCCAGAAACATTTTCCTGCAGTCACTAGACCAAATACGCAATCTAGCATTTTCGGGGTTAGAAATGGCGTTTGTGTGCGAATACACTTATGGTAATTTTCTCTTTCGGTTAAGATGATAAATATTGGGTTTATGCGTTGTTGAGTTCGAGAAGCAAGAATTTCCGCAGAACTGGAAAAGTTAAAACCGATAAAGTAGAGCTTGTGAAATAAAGCCATTGTCAATGGCAAGGTAAAATCATTTCCGCAGGGGAATCAAAAAAGCGATTGACAATTATATCTTATAAACACAGGTGACTCTTCAGGTTATTTTTTTTTTTTTTTTTTTGCTGGACGAGGTAAAAATATTTCCTCCCGAAATGATCTGCTACCACGAGCGTAGAGATCACGGACATACCATGTCATTATTTATATTAAACTTATATCTTACGCGTAGCCATTTTTTACGAATCAAAACTACTCCCAGGTAATTCAAATCTAATCCCAGAACCCTTAAAATAATCACAGATAATACAAATTCAACTTAAAATCCAAATCTAAACTTGAATATAATCAAGGTAATCAAAATTTAATCAAAAGTAATTTAAATGTAATTCCATGGAGTGTATATTCAATCCACGAAGCTGAAATTTACTTTAGACGAAATTTTGATTACATATACTTGAGTTTAGATTGAACTTTGCATTTCCTGCAATAAATTTAGGTTTCCTGGGATCAGATGAAGACTGAATTGCCTTGGATTTTAGTTTTGGGTTCCAGATAAATCCAATTCAAATTCCAGCAGTGGGAGTCCACGTTTAATACATGGAAGTCCGTCAGACGCTACACTCAGTGGCAGGAGATGGGAAGGACGACAAGGACATCCTTGAACCAGTACTCACCAATTGTTGACTTGTAGGATAGTTAAGCCGGTGTCCTGAGCCAGTTGCTTCTTCTGGTCTTCGGAGGGGTACGGGTGCTGAAGGGGGGAAGAAGGAAGACGTGATAATTAGTCAGAATCACAAAAAACCAAATTGGCTGTAATATAGTTCATTCTTATTTCTAAATTCTCTAATATAAATCCTCTATTACACCGTCACATACAAAATTGAAAATGATTTATAACCACAGTTAAAGGGCAGTTACTCTTGGAGTTGTAAATAGGCTAATGAATTATCTTAAGTTACAGTGAACCAAGTTACACCCATGGTTAATATGAAAATGACTCGGTTACTAACTGTAAAATGTTTACTAAATTGACTTCAATTCACAGGTAACCATTTAAAAAAATCAAAGTTGAATTCTTACAGTGAAAATGTTGAGTGTACTTGTTACATTTACAGCCATTTTCGCCTGATAAACATGAAGTGTAAATGAATTAGTAATAATTGAAAAAGACCAAGATCAAGAACGAAACAGTCCCCTCTCCTATCCCACAAAGGACGCAAAAATTTACATTCCTATCTTTCCCAAAATATTTCTTGTTGCCTGTCACAAGGCCAACCTTTTCACAAATTTTTTTATAAATTCACACTTTTGTGTTTGTGTGTGTGTATGTGTGTGTGTAATACTGCCAGCCAACAGAAAGACAAAACAACAGGCCTAGCCAGAGTCATAACCTTGTGCAAGTGAGAATAAAAAGCACTATAAACATAGCACACTATCTTATTATGGTTATAGCTCCTTGTACAGTGATACCACATTAATGGTGATACAGATATATTGTTACAGTAATACTCTGTGTACAGCTAAAAAGTTTTTCCTAATACCGTGCAATGTTTAATAAATCATTCAAACTACCCCTATATTTACAACGTGAATTCATAAAGGAGCTTCAAAATAATGAATTTCCCTCCCAAAATGTTTTTACTCGTTGTCCAATCACTTCGGGAGCCACTGCAATTAGTAATTCACGATCCCCTATACATTTACAGCATCAGATAAAACGTGCGTTCCTACGGAGACCAAGAGAGACAGTTTAACAAGAGTAAATGAAATAAGCCGTCTCAAAGGAAAAAGTCGAGAAAAAAGGAAAATGAGAAAAGAGGGGGGGAAATGGTGTCTTCAAGAAAACACTGACGACGACCAGCAGAGTCAATCAACGATACATTACGGAAATCAAGACCTGTTTCTCCCCCGCTCTTCCCTAAACACCTAATGTAACACCAGGAATCTCATCTCTCAACTTCCCTCCTCTCTCTCTCTCTCTCTCTCTCTCTCTCTCTCTCTCTCTCTCTCTCTAATAGTACTTCCTCCTCTCCTACATCTCACAGACCCCGATCTCCTTTTCTCTCTCTCTCTCTCTCTCTCTCTCTCTCTCTCTCTCTCTCTCAGCATCGCGCGTACAAACGCGCACAAGCGCAATCGCTCGCTTTATTCCTCCTAAGTTTTGTTAAACATTTCGGGATCTTTTCACCAACACATAATGTCGCCGATGTTCATTTTAAAACAGACTTTTTGAAGCCATCCAACCATTCAGTTTCCAAAGGGTCTTTCTGGGGGAGGGGGGATAGGGGGGGAGGAGGCTGATAGTGTGTTTGGCCATCGTCGACACCACATAGCTCCGTTCAGGAGGGTCAATCGCTCAATACGTAATCCGACGAGGAGGATATTTTCGTTATGCCTGTTTTCGTGGGATTCTGTAACGCGACTCCACGTTTATTTAAAGAGTGATTATGGGTGAATTCAAATAACTCAGCATCCAAAGACCCATCCGCAAACTTTCAAAAAGTCGCAGGATAAAAGGAAGCCAGGATGACCTCGTGAATTGTTACCATACGAAAACATTCATTTCCTACAGAAAATACCGAGCCCGCATCACCCTCCCAACTTCTCTCTCTCTCTCTCTCTCTCTCTCTCTCTCTCTCTCTCTCTCTCTCTCTCTCTCAAAAATTGTGTGCGTTCGTGTACATATATGCGCGTGTGCGTTTAGGTGAGTATATTCCCCCACCCCCTATCGCAACAATCAGTGAATGGCGAGGGCATCCCCGTCCAGAATGCTTCGGACATGATGCGAAAGATGCTGGTGATCAGAGTTAGTCATCTTGCTGCCGCCCTGATCGAACTGATCTGATAGCGAGCGTCCATCGACGGATTTGGGTCTCTCTCTCTCTCTCTCTCTCTCTCTCTCTCTCTCTCTCTCTCTCCGAAAAGGGGGGCGCCGCCGCTGATCACCACTCGAGATTTTTTTTTTTTGTATTCCATTCAAAATAACAACTTTCGTGTCTTTCCAATATCCGGCTCCTTTATAGAGGAGCATTCCTCGACGTTTTATCTTTTCAACTATGGTGGTGTTCGACTCCGCTGTATGGAATGCTACTGTAACGAGAGAGAGAGAGAGAGAGAGAGAGAGAGAGAGAGAGAGAGAGAGAGAGAGAGAGAGAGAGAAGGCAAATATAGAAGCCAAGTTTATAGATAACAAGCTTAGTTCTTCCCTGGAATATACGAAGGTTTAACGGAAAAAAAAAATTGAAAAGTCTGACTCTTCAAAACTAAAATATTTGTCAACGCAAATGCAAACACGGACACGTTGAAATTGCAAGATTGCACTCAATGCACGAAAATACCATAAGAATGGATGAACGGGGAAAACTAATAAACATCTGAATTCTACATCGAATTCATGAAATACGTAACTACTAGAATTCTAGGTAAGCTTCAAAGGGAAATTCTCTCTCTCTCTCTCTCTCTCTCTCTCTCTCTCTCTCTCTCTCTCTCTCTCTCTCTCTCTCTCTAATGGCTACTAATAATCAGCTAGAAATCTGATTATCCAAGTTCATCGGAGTTCTTCTGACAAGTGGTTTCTAATGATCCTTTAGCAACGGGAGTGCTGAACTGCTTTAGAAGAGATAAAACTCTCTCTCTCTCTCTCTCTCTCTCTCTCTCTCTCTCTCTCTCTCTCTCTCTCTCTCTCTATATATATATATATATATATATATATATATATATATATATATATATATATATATATATATATATATATATATATATATATGTATATATATATATATATATGTATGTATATGTATAAAACTTGTCAACATAAAACAGTTATATAGTGCGTACAAGTAAATACCAGCTTGTTGGCAAAACTAAAAATACTCCGTACCAGCACCAATAAACAGAACCAATACAATGCATAACCTCGTTTCCTTTTGATATGATAATTATAATCCTTCGCTCCAAAGGAACAGCATTCCTCCCCCGCCTTGCATGTAAAACTGACAGACAGTCGAGACTGTTCGTGATCGACAGCGAATGCCCCTAAAGACTCATTCGATCCATGGCAGTCCGAAAGGTACTTGTGTATGTAGTCGGTCAAATCGTCATTATTCGGCTGCTGGGTCCTCCCACGGATCCTCCGTGGGTCCTCTAAGCGCTGGGTCATTTTACTCATGACGAGAACGACGTTTGCTTCCGCGCCTTCGATCAGCGGGAGTACGATGATTTTACCGATAAACAATAATAATTTACCAATAAAAAAAATTATTATTAATGCAGAATGAACGGTTCCATCAGGCATTACTACTCATGGAGTGCAAACTACCTGTACTTGAAGCGAGATTTCAAACAACAAACAAGCATGACTGGTTCCATCGGGCATCGCAACTCATGGAGTGCCAACTACTTAAAGTGAAATTTCAAACAACTAGAAAATATGATCAGCAATTTAGAATGAACGGTTCCGTCGGGCATCGCTTCTCATGGAGTGCAAACTATTTAAATTGAGATTTCAAACAACAAACAATGGTAGCAATACCAAAAGCAACAGAAACACTCATTCAGGCCGAAATAAACGCTGAAGTTGCCAAAGATTGCAGTCTCATAACCTAATTATGCCCAAGATCAAAACTATCTTTATTGAGGATTAAGAATTTCAAAACTAACCGTCAGGAGTTATCACTTCCCAATAACTATCGTGATTTCAAGGAAATTAATGCCATCAGAGAGAGAGAGAGAGAGAGAGAGAGAGAGAGAGAGAGAGAGAGAGAGAGAGGTTAAAGTCATCAGAGAGAGAGAGAGAGAGAAACAGCGAGCTTTCTCAGAGAGAGAGAGAGAGAGAGAGAGAGAGAGAGAGAGAGAGAGAGAGAGAAACAGCGAGCTTTCTCAGAGAGAGAGAGAGAGAGAGAGAGAGAGAGAGAGAGAGAGAGAGAGAGAGAGAGAGAGAGAGAGAGAGAGAGAGAGAGAGTCTTACCCAACATATTGAAAAACAAATCACAGACGGTGGTGCCGTAAGATCACGACATTAAGGTGCAAATCTGACATTACGATCCGACAGCAACGATCCCCAAAATACACACACACACACACACAACCCTCATTCCACGAAACTAAAATATGACACTGCAATCACAAAAATACACAAACGCACGAACAAGGGGAACAAATCCCCCCGCCCCCCCACGCACACACAAAAGTACAATACGGTAGCAAATAATCTTATACATATATCCTCCCTCACCCGTACGAAACAAGAATGATTCGAATGGAAATGATCGGTAAAAGCGAAGTAGGAATAAAATAAAGATTTTGGGAGGAAATAAGGGCGGAGGGATAAAATGGGCGTGAATGAGAGGGAAAAGTGTCAATATGACGATTAAATTTAGGGTTTCAACGTATCCGCTTGTGTACGCTGATTATGAAGTGACATGAAAACTACAATAACATATTTTTTGTTCCATTTTTTAACATAATTTTCAATTTAAAATAGTTTATCAGGAGAGAGACGCAACTGAGCTTGTTCTTAGCAATAATTCATAATGGTGATATACTTCAGATCTTATGGAATACAATGGTCGAAGATAAGAGCTTTGAAATGCAGTCAGTGGGTGGGAGGGGGGGGCGGTTAATAAGGACAATCAAAGATTATAAAAACTCAAATTGTTAAAAATCATATGAAAACTTGAGAGATAATGCACTTTATAAAATGAGAGAGAGAGAGAGAGAGAGAGAGAGAGAGAGAGAGAGAGAGAGAGAGAGAGAGAGAGAGAGAGAGAGAGAGAGGTTAAAAACTCTTTACTGATGAAACTGATATACAAATGACCGTCATAAAAAAGCACTGTAATTCAGAGAGAGAGAGAGAGAGAGAGAGAGAGAGAGAGAGAGAGAGAGAGAGAGAGAGAGAGAGACTAGGTTAAAAACGCTACTGATGAAACTGATATAAAAATTGTCATCGAAACACTGTAATTCAGAGAGAGAGAGAGAGAGAGAGAGAGAGAGAGAGAGAGAGAGAGAGAGAGAGAGAGAGAGAGAGAGAGAGACTAGGTTAAAAACACTACTGATGAAACTGATATAAAAACTTGTCATCAAAACACTGTAATTCAGAGAGAGAGAGAGAGAGAGAGAGATAGAGAGAGAGAGAGAGAGAGAGAGAGAGAGAGAGAGAGAGAGAGAGAGAGAGAGACTCTGACTGGGACAAGCGCAGCAGCGCATTCAAAAATGAATTTTCGCTAAATAACCGTCCTTTCGGTGCAAGTCTAATGAGACAAGACAGCAAAATTTATGGCGTCGGCGACGGTGACAACAAAGGCTCTTGCAACAGCACTCGGCAACAAGCCCTGGCACAAAAAAAATAAAAAAATAAAAGAGTGAAAAAAGTCTGTACGATGACATCCACTTGTTACAAGATCATCACGCCTTAAATCTTGCAACGCATCATAATATGAGAAAGGATAGATAAAATAAAAAAGACGTACAATGAAAAATACGATAAAAACAAAGAAAACACACACAACACTGAAAAATATTCGTAAAACAAGAACACTAACAAAATATGAGTTACGAGAAAACACACACATGACAAATTTCTAGTTTATACATAAAAATTGCCAATTAAAATTTACACATATGCAATAAATAAAAACTGTGTGTGTGTGTGTGTGTGTGTGTGTGTGTGTGTGTGTGTGTGTGTGTAGGTATTCATTACCAACTGCACAGACGTGAAATGAAAAATAATTCGTATATATACACATGACCTCGTCCTCTCACAGAAACATATACGCACACACGCCAGCGCGCACAAACACACCCACAAACACACACACACACAGCCCGAGACACAAACATCCAACGAAAATGAATACATCTTGATTACCGAGAACAAATGAGAGGAAGAAGCCGTAAATTACGATATAAAATATTGCCCGAAGTCGATGCGCAGATGAATGGGGCTTTAATGGTTCAAAAACAACATTTCCTTTAAGGCGATTTAGTTCAGCTTTGGAGAATTATGGCCCCCCTCTCACCATGGTGTGTAAAAAAAAAAAAAAATAAAAAATAAAGAAAAAAAATTGCAGTCATACATATTTTATACCGAAAGTTATAACTACTCAGGAATAATATATGGAGGAAAGGGCGATTTATATATATGGGCACCCTTTTTATATTTCAGAAGTCGACAAGATTTAATGATATATCATTAAGAAACAGCAATTAACACTGACACTAATCCAAGGAGGAGAGACGAAAAATTTTATTTTTTTACGGTCTGGGATATTTCAGTGACTTCAGTCGATTTTGCTGCCGTTGATATTAACTGAACAAATAGGTATTTTAACAATTCAGATAATTATGCACTAAATTTTATAAATGTGTGTATATATATATATATTATATATAATTACATACATATATAATTATATATATAATTATATATTATATATAATTATATTATATATATATAAATTACATAATTTATTCGATCATTTTCGGCGTCGATAAACTCAAGTTACAGCTACGTCACTTGCTGCAACATTTTAACACTAAACGAATAGATATTGGCCAAATTGGATAGAAAACATCCAAAAGAATTATGCTTTTTGAAGTTCGAATAATTTCAATTATGTAAATGATGATAAATCTGACATTAAACATTTCACATTTTAGTTTTTTATGTGGAAAAAATAATCATGCAAAAATTCTATGGACATCATAAAAAATAAAAAAAATTTCCCTTCACTCACAATGGGATCAGGTTAACCTCATCCTAAAAATAAATAGCACTGAAATTTGCAGGAGACCTTAAAGAAAAAACTATCTGTTTGAGGTCCAAGAGGACAAAAAAAACCAATTACCCTAAATACCATTAGTTTTCAATATAAACCAACTTATCAATGTACATACATACAGCAGATTAAAACTAAAGAAAGCTATCTTTTTGCCCTAATGCCTACTTAAATTCCAAAGATATTATGAATCAGTAATCCGGATAAACTATCGATGTGTAAATTTTTCATTTGAAAAAACCATGTTCTAGGACACATAAATTAACGGAATGTAAGCGTGAAAACACAGGGACTTCCAAGGCAAAATTATTGAGTACATCAAATGATGCCCAAAGAACTCTTTTAATTAAAAAAATATTTTCTCTATATGCTGCTTATCTTTAAGACTTGATTAAAAATCTTGAGCGTCAAAATTTCAAGTCACTAACGCTGCATGAATGGATGAATTCCTACGCCGCGCCGTGCCTGTGCGAGAGCGTATAAATAACAAAATCATCAAGAAACACTAGTTAGTTTTCAAAGCTAAAAACAGGGTTCGTTAAATGCATAGTGATAAAAACGTACAAAAAAAAAATTTCTTTATTTCTTCGATAAATCTCAAAAGATACTTTCCAACTTGCCCCCCCCAACCCCTCAAAAATAAATAAAACTGAGGAACGCTGAGACGAAGCATCTTTTCATTAAGATTTCACAGACGTCCACAATACAAAACATCTACACACAACCGCGTACATTTTATCTACTTCATGTCCTCATACATCTCCCATACATTAACCAACGATAAATATGCATGTATGCATTACGTGCACAAGTACGTTTGTGTACGTACGGTATGGCCGGGCAGGCAACTCACGTCAACACAGGCGGGACACAATATGCCGGGGGTGTGACAGGCATGCAACAAGGCTCATTTCCATATGCAGATGAATGTGGCTGGTGGCGCTACGACCCCAAGGTACTCACTGAAACCCCCCCTCCCCCCACCACCCCAACACCATCGCCCTCCCCCCATCCCCCTTCCAGCCTCCATCATACCCTTCCAAAAGGTTGCACTCCTGTTTCCCTCTTCTTCATTGTTATGTGTGGGGGAGGGGATAATAATCATGAGTTATCCCTAGCAGCCTCTTATTTTATTTGGAATATTTTCCAACCGCCCCCTCCCCTTCCCCTCCCCACCCCCGGCTCCTCCGAGTAAAAAGTACCTCGACGGAAACCAGAAGCAGGCTTAAAACAATCTCTCTCTTTCAGTGACAGCATGGCACAATATTATGGTTAATTTTTATCTCCAGAGGTCATACTGACCAGTGTCAGGCATTAATGCTGTCGTAGAAAATATTGAAAAAAAAAAACAGCTCACTAAGATCCAGTGTATATAAAATTGACAAAATTCTTCTTTGGAAACAACAGAGTAATTGGGATGATGATATTAATAAAATTGACGAAATTTTTCCTTGGAAATAATAGAGTAATTGGGATGATGATAATATGTCTTCGGAAAGTTACTCCACGATTTTCCAGGCTTTTCTCACAAAATTCCACTCGCTAAAAAACAAATTAAAAAAAACAATATAAATACACACACACAAACATATATAACCCGTATATATACATACATACATATATATATATATGTATGTATGTATGTATATATACATACATATCTCGGGCACATTGGTTAATGACAAAAATCTCTAATTTCCCGAGTTTATTTCTCTCTCTCTCTCTCTCTCTCTCACTAGTTTTGCAAACCCCCATTAACTCGTCCATTCCTACACACACACACCTCGTCCTGCATATTCACTACCAGAAACAAGAATCGGCAAATCAGAACCAAACAGAAGTCATCAGTTCTTTGAAGGTACGAGAAGCACTGGCATTTCCACGCAGTTGACATCTAAACTGATTCCAGATAAGCTTTCCTCCTCTCTTTTACACAGACATAGAATACATGGATAAGGAGAAACTTTGGGAGAGAGGGAGGAATCGAATTCATATTCTCTCTCTCTCTCTCTCTCTCTCTCTCTCTCTCTCTCTCTCTCTCTCTCTCTCTCTCTCTCCATACTGAAGTAGAAAATAAGAGGGGAATGGGAAATAATTCCCCTTCTCCAAAATTCTCTCTCTCTCTCTCTCTCTCTCTCTCTCTCTCTCTCATACTGAAATAGAAAATAAGAGGGGAATGGGAAATAAATTCCCTCTCTCTCCAAAATTCTCTCTCTCTCTCTCTCTCTCTCTCTCTCTCTCTCTCTCTCTCTCTCTCTCTCTCTCTCTCTCCATACTGAAATAGAAAATTAGAGGGGAATGGGAAATAATTCCCCTTCTCCAAAATTCTCTCTCTCTCTCTCTCTCTCTCTCTCTCTCTCTCTCTCTCTCTCATGGAAAAGGAACAACCGGGGGAGGGAGAGGAGAGAGGGGGAACCCAAAATCTTCGTCCTACCCCCTTCATTCCCATCCCCCACCCAACAAATCCCGGTGCCCCGAAAATCCATTTGAAGTACCATTCCAATCCCCCAATCTCCCGAATTCCCGCCTCCCAGTTTGTGGAAGAGGGTACGCGATGGGAATGGGACGGGGGAGAGGGGAAAGGAGAGGAGAAAAGGGAAGGGAAATGGGGAGGGGAGGGTATTCTAGAGCGGAGAGTCTCAAGGGAGGCCGCTGAGGCGATAAATCATTGTCACTGTCACGCAGGGGGAGGAGGGAGGAAGGGAGGATGCATGGGGACGACGACCAAGAAGAAGAAGAGGAGGAGGAGGAGGGAGGAGGAGGTGGAGGACGACCTACGTCACACAATGAAGACCAAGAAAGGATGAGCATATATATATATATATATATATATATATATATATATATATATATATATATATATATATATATATTATATATATATATATATATATGAATTATATATATAATTTATATATATATGTATATATATACATATATATATTTATATATACATATATATATATATATATATATATACATATATATATATATATACATATAATATATATATATATTATATTTTCATTTTATTAACTGCATCGATCACAAACTTACACGTATGTATCATTAGTCTATAATAATAATAATAATAATAATAATAATAATAATAATAATAATAATAATAATTAGTGATGCTGGCAGGAGGTAGAGTTCGAGGGGGGAAAAAACTATTAGGAATCAAGGCCGGCCGTGGTCTGGAATGGCAATGGGAGCATCAGGAATGGCAGGAATGCTAATATTTGCGCCGGGAGCTTGTCATTGTAGTGCGTCGTCATTGCCTAACGCATTTCATAGCGGAGCTTTCCCGACTTTCCCTCTTTAGTGAGAGAGAGAGAGAGAGAGAGAGAGAGAGAGAGAGAGAGAGAGAGAGAGAGAGAGAGAGAGATGCTGGCGATGCAGATCAGACGACAAATATGAGGCGTAATGGTACTTATCCCAAATCATGGGTCATTTGTTTATCTGTAATTTTTAGTACATCGTTCCCACCCAACTTCAGCTTTTTATCTATTCGCAGTAACAAGGGGCCGATGGGGCAGGCAACCGAAGCGGCCTGATTTATCTCAGGCCTTAAGGTAATAAGAGAAAAACGTAAGGAAAACGCATGGTTTAAAATCAGACGAAGTGATAACCTCCGTCTCTTGAAAGATGGCATATGCAAACGCTATGGAAAACGGAAGCAGTAAGAGAATTCAATGTTCCTCTACACACAAATGGAGACATTGTATTTCCTTGCTTAAGTGGTGTTTTTTTTTTTTCACCCAAGTAATCTCCTCAACAGTGTGAGGAGTTTAAGTGACTTTTTGTATCACAGGTAAACCATTTCTTTTAAAATGACACGGAAGAATGCCATCGTTTCACTTCAATATTAAATATCTTTGATGTGATAGCTACACTTAAATCTTAGCGCTACCGTTAAAGTCTGGAATGCATAAGAAAAGTAACATTTATTCCATTCGCTTTGACTTGGGTAATATGGTTGATATATACAGTACACGTTTCCTCCAATACACACACACACACACACACACACACACACACACATATATATATATATATATATATATATATATATATATATATATATATATATATGTATGCATATATATACATATGTATGCATATATATGCATATATATATGTGTGTACATATATACATACATATATATGTATATATATATGCATACATACATATATATATACATATATATATATATATATATATATATATATATATATATATATATATATATATATATATATATATATATATATATAGATACATACATAGTATAGTATCCTACAACGGACACAAACCAAACCGTTCGTTATCATCCAGATTCTAAATATATCCAGTATTACCTCCATAGATAGCCCGATCATTTTCATTCTAGGGATTGGAGCGGAAAAAATAAAGAAATGGAAAAAAAGAGTCGCCATAAAGAAGTGGTTACAGGGATTGGGCCATTATTCAATGAAGCCCTTAATTGTGGCAACGGAATAACGCAGTACATGTTATGTTATTGGAACAATCGGCGCATACCCATTTAGTTATTTAATACGTGCGGTTGGCCACAGGCGCACGGCTAAAACAGAAATTGGAAACTCAGCACAATATTATTGAATATTTTTACATAAATTAATCACTCCGATATAAAACTGAATTGAGTGAATTAAATTGCAAACGAATAACACTGATATGAATTTTTCATATTTTCATTTTCATGTAAAATAATATGAGAGTCCATAAAAGTTCAAATCATAACATTTATTTTGTATACTCCATTACTGAAGAATTTATAACCGCAATAAAATATGTCAAATATAATCTCTAATATTTCACGGGAAGTGTTTTTTATTTATTTATTTCAAGGGGAGGGGAAGGGTGTTCAGGGGGGAGTAGAGGGGGGCAGCAGCAAGCAAGCAAGCAAGCAGGCACAGGGGCAGCAGAAACAGTGTGTGTGTGTGTTTTGGGAAAATAAAAACAGCCCAGCGCATCGTCGCCGAGGAGAAAAGAAAAAAAAAAAAAAAAACGTTTACCACCTCTTCAAGAAGAGTGTCTTAGAGCACATTCGCACACCTTTTTCCCCTTCCCCTTCCCCCTCCCCTCCCCCCCGATCCCCATTGGAAAGAAAACGTTTTAGCTCTCCTTTAGGGCCCTATAACGCTTTGCTTCTCGACTCGAGTACGAGATAGGACGTAAGTGCCATGTTTGAGTGCGAGAGTCGAGTGTTTGTTCGTGCTATTGTCAACCCTCAGGGCGTTTGTTTTTATTCCCTCTCGTGGCTTTGGTGGTCCTGTTTGGAAATCTATCGACGGCAGTTCGAGAGAAAACAGGGGAGGAGGGAAGAAGGGGAGAGGGGACGAAGAGGAGAATGAAAGATCTAATATGAATTTAGATGCGGTACCGATACTCTTGGAGAGCCTTTTTACAGGCGTGATATTGTGCGCTCTTATGCATAATTACGGAAGGAGATGGAACGTCTATTGACACGCGCACACACCTGCGTGTATGTGTATGTGTATGTGCATATATATATATATATATATATATATATATATATATATATATATATATATATATATATATATATATATATATATATGTGTGTGTGTGTGTGTGTGTGTGTGTGTGTGTGTGTGTGTATGTGTGTGTGTCTTAGCATACTACAGGCATTTATTAACTTGCCTTATAAGCAACATCAAAATATGTTCACCGCAGTCAAGAAGGATTAACGTTCTTCAGCAAATTTTGTTATAATTACCTACGCTTTTCAATTTGGAGAAAAATCCTAAGTTATACCAACTCTCTCTCTCTCTCTCTCTCTCTCTCTCTCTCTCTCTCTCTTGCGTAAACAGACAAACGCCTTGGGATGCAAACAGAGCGCTTCTCAGGTGTGCTAGTTCAGGCCATGTGAAGCAGATCTCGAGAGACTTGAGGTGTCCTCCTCGACCCTCGAGTGTGGATTTACCTGGGGTGACGAGCACAGGGGAAGGAGAACCGGCAGAACAAAGAGAATAAACACTGGGGGAGGTGGAAGGTCTAACAAAAGGGATGACAGAGGAACATGCAATATCTGTGAGAGGACAGACGTATGCTTGGTATGTAAATGGACAGGCATACGTAAGATCTGGAAAAAGGTGGAAATATCCAGATCTGGTAAAGGGGTGGAAATAGCCAGATCTGGTAAATGGATGGAAATATCCCAGATCTGGTAAATGGATGGAAATATCCAGATCTGGAAAATGGATGGAAATATCCAGATCTGCAAAATAGACGGAAATATCCATATCTGGAAAATGGACGGAAATACCCAGATCTGGAAATTGGACGGATATGCCCAGATCTGGAAATTGGACGGAAATGCCCAGATCTGGAAAAAGGTGGAAATATTCAGATCTGGAAAATGGATGGAAATATCCAGATGTGGAAAATGGATGGAAATATCCAGATGTGGAAAATGGATGGAAATATCCAGATGTGGAAAATGGATGGAAATATCTAGATCTGGAAAACGGATGAAAATATCCAATCTTTAAAATGGATGGAAATATCTAATCTGGAAAATGGATGAAAATAACCAATTCTGTAAATGAATGGAAACACCCAGATCTGGGAAACGGATGGAAATATCCAAATCTGGAAAATGGATGGAAATATCCAGATCTGGAAAATGGATGGAAATATCCAGATCTGGAAATTGGACAGAATATGCAGATCTGGAAAATGGATGGAAATATCCAGATCTGGAAAATGGATGGAAATATCCAGGTCTGGAAATGGATGGAAATATCAAGATCTGGAAATTGGACGGAAATAACCCAGATCTGGAAAATGGATGGAAATATCCAGATCTGGAAATTGAACGCAAATATCCAGATCTGGTAAATGGGTGGAAATATCCAGATCTGCAAAATGGATGGAAATATCCAGATCTGGAAAATGGACGGAAATATCCAGATCTGGAAAATGGACGGAAATATCCAGATCTGGAAAATGGACGGAAATACCCAGACCTGGAAAATGGACGGAAATATCCAATCTGGAAATGGATGGAATCATCCAGCTCTGGAAAATGGATAGAAATATCAAGAGCTGGAAAATGTTTTAGAAGTTATATGCAATTCCATGATTTGCAAATTGAAGGAAAAAACACATTCGCACAGGATATGAGTTTGCATAACCTTTGAAAAAGGCAGGATTATCCTCGACTTGAAAGCATCTATACAGGGACAGATGCATGACAGATATGATGAATGACTCGACTATACACAGTATCATACAGTATCAGTTCCTTCGAAAGAATCAACATAGGCCAGTTCCTTCGAATTTGGAGAATCCTCAAACATAAGCCTAGTTCTTTCTTATTTGGAGAATCGACTTATTTTTGGAGAATCCTTAAACATAGGCCTAGTTCCTTCGACTTATTTGGAGAATCCTCAAACATAAGCCTAGTTCTTTCGACTTATTTGGAGAATCCTCAAACATAGGCCTAGTTCTTTCGACTTATTTGGAGAATCCTCAAACATAGGCCTAGTTCTTTCGACTTATTTGGAGAATCCTCAAACACAGGCCTGGTTCTTTCGAATTTGGAGAATCCTCAAACATAAGCCTAGTTCTTTCGACTTATTTGGAGAATCCTCAAACATAGGTCTAGTTCTTTCGACTTATTTGGAGAATCCTCAAACACAGGCCTAGTTCTTTCGACTTATTTGGAGAATCCTCAAACATAAGCCTAGTTCTTTCGACTTATTTGGAGAATCCTCAAATATAGGCCTAGTTCTTTCGACTTATTTGGAGAATCCTCAAACACAGGCCTAGTTCTTTCGACTTATTTGGAGAATCCTCAAACATAAGCCTAGTTCTTTCGACTTATTTGTTCAAACATAGGCCTAGTTCTTTCGACTTATTTGGAGAATCCTCAAACATAGGCCTAGCCTTATTTGGAGAATCCTCAAACATAAGCCTAGTTCTTTCGACTTATTTGGAGAATCCTTAAACATAGGCCTAGTTCCTTCGATAAGAATCCTCAAACATAAGCCTAGTTCTTTCGACTTATTTGGAGAATCCTTAAACATAGGCCTAGTTCCTTCGACTTATTTGGAGAATCCTTAAACATAAGCCTAGTTCCTTCGTCTCATTTGGAGAATCCTTAAACGCGATAATTCAGCAGAAGAGTCAGGATGTAACGTGACAAATCTACGATTGGGGGGAGAGGGATGGGGGTGGGGGGGAGGAAAATGGGGGTAGGAAAAGGTCCTGAGGATTTGCCAGTAATAAACAGAGCTAGTATGAATCCAGAGGCGGCGGCGTAGGAAGAGGGGGAAGGGGGTGTCGGAGGAAGAGGAGAGGATGGGATGAGTGGGGAGGAGGAGGAGGAGGAGGAGGAAGAGAATTGCAGCGCTGAAACAAGACATCAATCACAGTGTCACTCGTCAATCTGCCCCAATAATACCTGCCTAATCCAGCTACAGCGTCTCTATCACACTCCAGCCACACTGCCCGCTGCCATCAACTTCAACCACCCCCCCTTCCCCCCAACACAAACCCATGACCTGTACGATATCCCAGCCTCCTTATTCCTCGGAGATTCCCGAAGATAACTTAAGTCATATTTGCTGGTTATTACAAGACTTCTAAATGAAGGCGCATTTGGGCACTGCGCCACAAGAGTCTAATTTTCCTGTATAATGCAATAAGACGAAAAATGACTGAAAAATGAAACAGAAGCATATATGCATATATGCAATCAGACATGCGTCCAGTTACCATTTTCTATACTAATAAAAAGAAAAAAAAATTATCAATACAAAAGAACACTGGACTAAGGTATAGTAGCGTACACACTAGATATTTTCATTCAATATATTCTAAGACATTTCGAAAGTAATCTTCTTCTAATTACAATTCCTCAAAGAAAAAGACACTGGCCTACTTTAAATTGAAACGATGGAATGGGCATATTCATAGCTCGTACGCGAGGAATTTCGACCTCAAGATTATTATTATTATTATTATTATTATTATTATTATTATTATTATTAATGGTTTGGATTACTGCAATGGTTTGGATTATAAAAACACAACTTTCTAGCAGTCATTAATATTAGTTATCAAAATACACAATCATCATTACGCCAGTCGAGTTAAAACTATTCATGGTCTGGTATCGATATGAGTAAAACTATTAAAAAAAACAACTGATTCTTACCGATATAATATTGTAACGCGGAGTTTTTGTTGTCTGGTATCGTTATTAGTAAAACTATTCATTCTCGATATCAAAAACAACTTATTCTTACCGATATAATATTGTAACACGTAGTTTTTGTGGTCTGGTATCGTTATGAGTAAAACTATTCATTCTCGCTATTAAAAACACTGATTCTTACCGATATAATATTGTAACACGTATTTTTTGTGGTCTGGTACTGTTATTAGTAAAACTATAAACTCTCGCTATTAAAAACAACTGATTCTTACCGATATAATATTGTAACACGTAGTTTTTGTGGTCTGGTATTGTTATTAGTAAAACTATTCATTCTCGCTATTAAAAACAACTGGTTCTAACCGATATAACATTGTAACACTGATTAATTATCACTACTGTAATTACAGGTAAGTAATCACTCACACCTAATGCATTCCTCAACATCCTCCTCATCTCCCGTATCTTAATCCAGCCGCGAAATTTCTATCCTCACCTATTAAGTTAGCAGCTTAGACACCGTTATTGTTTGCTCTGTCGAAAGTGAGGCTGACAGAATATCGAAGGCGGACAGATATGCAAAACTCTAATAACGGGGAAACGTAAAAATGCAACGGTGCAGGACGGAAAAGCCCGAAGCCTAGCCTTAAACCATCGATTGTGAATACCAATGGAAGCGAGAGGGAAAAAAAAGGATAACGGAGAGAGAGAGAGAGAGAGAGAGAGAGAGAGAGAGAGAGAGAGAGAGAGAGAGAGAGAGAGAGAAGGATAAGGATAGGGGGTGTAGGTGCCTGGCCGGCGTGTCAGGAGGTTGACAGGCCAAACAAGCGACACTTCTCTTCCATTAGCGGTGGTGGTTGTGAGATCGGGGTAAGGGACAGAGAGAGAGAGAGAGAGAGAGAGAGAGAGAGAGAGAGAGAGAGAGAGAGAGCCAGGGTACAGTGGCACCTCCATCTATATACACACCTTCGCACGGCCCGAACTACGTCCTTACGGACTCTTGCAATAATGAGCAATGCCAAATGCCCATCTGGCTCTCCCCGCCTTTAGCAGTTCAGTCCCATCACTTTCCCAACTCCTTCATCTACAACCTGGCCTCCTCACTGTACTCCCAAATCCTCTCTCTCTCTCTCTCTCTCTCTCTCTCTCTCTCTCTCTCTCTCTCTCTCTCTAATAAATGGACATCATCGCCAGCGTTTTATGTGTCCGTAAGAAACGGACAGACCTCGGCCTACTAATTCAATGACGTCCCACAATGAGCAGTGCCCGCCTTGACTTTCACAACTGTAGCATAAATACCTATTACTGTAACCCACTCAGCAGGCTCATGAAAGAGAGAGAGAGAGAGAGAGAGAGAGAGAGAGAGAGAGAGAGAGAGAGAGAGAGAGAGAGAGAGAGAGAGAGAAATAGCGTCTATAGCAACACTCATCTCTCAGGTCAATTTGCTCATAAAGATCTCAATTACATGTAGATGTCGACTCAAGTCATCATACGCGACAAGATTTGAAAATAATATTGATAAGCTCAATATTCCATGTCAGTTTCCAAATAAAATAATCTTTACAAGTTTCTCACATTATCAATATAATTTTTATTTCCTTAATAAAACGCCGTTATTTAGGAACGATAGTTAAATGAGGGCATCAACCCAGAGTTCATACAAAAAGATTAAGGGGTTCAAAAGAATAGTATAAAAAAAAAAATTGAAAAACTGAAAAAATGTTAACGAAATTTGTATCTGTTAGACTAGTTACCAATCTTTTTTTTTTAACAGGGTAAACAGTCTTAACGTTGTTTTATAGCATCAAATTAATATATAGTGGCTTGTCTTTAAAAATATTCAAATTCTAATTTATCTTTTGTATCCTAGAAACCTCAGATTATTTATTTACCTTTTAATTCTTAGAACAAAAGGCTGAAACGAAAAAAGTTACTGAATCCAGTTGTAAACATCCCTTCATCAGATAATCACTAATGTTTTTTTATACAGGCTCCATTTTTTCATAGATAACCAATCGGAAAATACAATGTATATGATACACATTATTTACAGACAAAATCACATCCAGCTTTTACAGTGACATCAAGAGGTGTGTTATAAGAACAGAGGAAAAGGAATGAGAAAAAATTCTCAATCTTGAGACTGATAGGCGTCACAACTACAAAGGTCGCTGACCACTACGACGGCTGTATGAGGGGATGTCTTGAGAACTGCTGATAGAGAATAATTTGAATATTGGCACACACTGCTAACTGTGAAAGGTGCTACTCCGAGGTGCTAGTACTAAACACCGTATGGTAAATGTAAAGTAGATGGCCGCACGAAGATATCGTTTATCAATATAACTTGTCGACCACACAATATAGAAATGGGTGTATATAACACTCCGATCCCCAAGGGGCTAGTACTAAACACAACGTCCCGAGGAGCTTCCGCCATGTTTAGTACTAGCAAAAGAGGTGACGCGTAGATAAGAAGCCATGAAATCTTTGAAAATTTATTTCTAAATAAAAACACTAAATCAAAATAAAAAAATATCTCAATTTCCGTAAATAAATGAAGATAGTCGAAAATACAGTTCTAGTAATAAATCAAACTAAATAAGAAAATAAAAAAAAAAAGCTACTGTGAGACCACATGAAAGCTCTATCTGTTTCAATCTTATGTAATCACAAAAGACGAATTCACCCAAGATGTTCTTTTTAGTATCAAACTATTAATAAAAAAAAAGGAGACAAGACCTGTAGTTTGAATCCAATCCCGTCACCCAAGATATTCCTTCAATCAAAACTTTGGAATCTACAAAATAGTTTGAAAGACTGACAAATTTTTTGCAGTCTGACTTAACATCCTCAAAACTATAAACACGAGAAAAAACGAAGTAAAATGAAGTACATTTCATAAACCGCATAACACGTTTAAGAAATGCTATACTGTTTTTATTTAAGAGGTTCATTTAAGTCTTTTTCCTTGAAGAGACAGAACTGGATACGAGCAGCCATGCGCGTGCCGGTCTCTTTAGAGAAAGTAACGATCTTTAATGATAACTGATACTGTCAACACTGTTTTGTTAACGAAATTATTGTATTACATATAGTGTGTGTGTATATATATATATATATATATATATATATATATATATATATATATATATATATATATATATATATATAATTATATATGTATATATATATTATATATATTAGCTTTCCAGTTTTTCATCTCTTCTTGTTTGGGTTAGGTTTAGAGCGAAATTACTCATTTTTAACGCTGGGTGCTACTACCATTAGAGTTCCCATATCATGTGCGCAGAAATCACTGACTGGGTAAGCGGGAGCACAATGAGTTTATAACGGAGCTTAGTAAGGGTAAGTCGTTTACAACAAATGCCAAGATTGGAAAATAAAGATGACGTTGATGACGAACAAGCTCATTGCCGAAAGACCTGAATATAGCCTCTTTTGGAAATACCAAGGCCCATACATCAACCTTGGAAAACACCATCAGTTCAAATCGAAGACTCGACAACTGCACCCCACTTTGACGTTTCAAAATCCACTACACATTTTCCGTATCCTGGCAGATCTCCGCCTTCCTGGGCACTCCCCCACTCCTTCAAGAGTCCTAGGAAAGAGGGAGGGGGAGGTTTAGCGGGGAGGGGGTGTTCTTCGGCTCTTTGAGGCCGCTCGCTTCCTTCTCGGCCGACATTCAAAGCCCAGCATCTCGAAATTGTCAAGGAGAAGACGACATGCAACATAGCTCATTGAGATTCACCAAAGCGAGTCTTTTGTCCTTCAGCAAATATATAGAAGTATATAAAAGCCTCCTTGCGAGATTTCTCATATTCCCTCTTCATAACATAAAGAATGTATACTTAAAATCTTATTCTCCAAGTCATACAACACTAATCATTCAAGAGGAGTTTACTCGCAGCTTTCTGATAATACTTTTATTATTCATGTCAGTGCCATTCTTGATATCTAAAAAAAAAACATACACTTCAAGAACTGTTCCTCTCTCTTTTCATTTTTTCCAAATGAACACATCAGTGGAATTTGATTCTACTTCTGTCATTCCTACCATAACAGTATATTCCACTGACTTTTCAAACTGTGATTAAAGAACCTTGCGAAAGTCACAGACACAATACTCATCAGTTTGCTGTTTCTCCCGTACGACTCAAAGGGAGAGGAGGACAATAAGGAACCTGGCTTCCCTTTTGGAGTCTTAATAATATTAACATAAAACAGCACCCCCGAAGGCCTTACTGCACATAATACCTATGCTTCACATTTCTCCCCTGAAGAAGACATTTAAAGACAACATTTAGTGAAAAAAAGGTTTTCCAAGATGGTCGGAGCCTCGGAGGAGGCAGGTGGCCGCTTTTAAAGGAGGGACAGGGACTTGGGGGTGGTGGCTGGGTGGGGGTGATCATGTCCATTAGCCGTGGGTGAGTCCCTTCAATAATTCAGGGTGCACGGCGACCCTAGGCTCTCATGGGGGTTTCGCCCCCTCCCTCCACGAACGTCCTCCCCGCTACCCACCTTCCTTCCTTCCTTCTGGTGGACATCTTGGCAGGCACCTTCGCCTCCCTGGGGGAACCTCCCAACCAACCTTCTTGCAAGGAACTCTCAAAGGATCTCTTATAAAACTTATCTTCACTTTTACAACCACCGCGTTCACTCTTAATGCTGGAATTCTTTCCTCCTAATAACTTATTTCATCAGGTTTCGACAAAGCGCATTATTCTATGCACATGACTAGAATAGAATGTTATTCTCAAAATACGTTGCATCAGCGATGCAAGTGATAGCACTGATGAACTGGAATACCTAACAGGAAACCTTATAATATTAATAATTACTGGGAACATTTATCAGTTCACACAAAACAGCGAGTTCTATGAGAGGTCATACAAATAAAATACACGGAGCTAAAACACTGAACACGATAAAAAAAAATAAATAAAGAATCGCTCCGCCTTGAGTAACACCCCTGATTAATTCTTGACCAGTGGCTGCCTGGTGGTGGTGAGAACTGACCCCAATAAATTTCCCACTAAGAGCCCCACTGAATTATGTACACTCCCAAGAAGAGACATAAGGCGGAGGCACTCGCATGATCTTCCTGCCAAGATTCGTTGGGTCTCTTTCTGTGTAAAAAAAAAAATAAAATAAAATAAAATAAAAAAAAAAATTAGACATGCAGAAGGTCTGAGGAGTTCGAGTTCAAAATTAAATTGAGTTTTGTGTATATGAGAGAGAGAGAGAGAGAGAGAAGAGAGTTCAAAATTAAGATTTTAAATCTGAGAGTTCAAAAATTAAGATTTTAAATCAGAGAGTTCAAAAATTCAAAATTTTGTTTTTAAATCTGAGATTCAAAAATTAAGAATTTGTGTCTAGAGAGAGAGAGAGAGAGGATGGTATGACCTATGGGATTAAAGCCTAGGAACGCAAAACACCGATGGCGACTCTGTAATCTGGTTCAATACGTCTCACTAGCGCACGCAATCAGGCAGTTAGCGTTTGCTGGTCTCACACAGCGCCCATCTTATTCCCACAACGATAAGAAGCACATCTTCCAAAACGGGCCGTGGCTTTGAGCGTTTCTCTCGTCATGTATCTCCATAACCAACTTTAGCAAGATCTTCAAGACTAAACTTCAGTATTAAGATTACCCACTGTTCATCTGCGTGGCCAACAGTAACATTATGAACATTTCATGGCTTACATCTTCGAAGGAAAATGTAGCATTCTGAACGTATTTACGTTACATATTTACAGAAACCAACATTACCTATCGAAACACTGCTTTTGTACATCTTCAAAGATAACTAGAGCAATAGCAACAATTCTCGTCCCGCATTTAAAACAAATTTAATTCGGAACAATGTTTTTTCTCCGTCTTCAAAGCCAACTTTAACACGGTTTCCAAGAAATTTTTAATTTAACAAATTTTAACATATATAGCATTCCCTCCTACTTTTTAGCCAGCACCCACAGTGAAATTCATCTCTCCCGATCAAGCTCGTTTCAATCTGGAGATATCTATTCTTTACCAATTCTTTCAAAAATGCCTTATAATTTCAAGAAACTTTTCAGTTTATTTACACCTTTAGAAAGAATTATTTGTGCAACAGCTACCTCTTCACTGCGACAGGCAAAAGTGCAGTTTTAAAAAATCATTCTTTCTCTATAAATAGTGAACATCGGGCCAGCCCTAGGAGAGCTGTTAATCAGCTCAGTGGTCTGGTCAAACTAAGGTATACTTAACTTTTCAAGCATTATCTGCACGTCGGTGAAATCAGAGAACAAGCATCGCCTCCCACAGAGAGAGAGAGAGAGAGAGAGAGAGAGAGAGAGAGAGAGAGAGAGAGAGAACCAACTGGAAATGCAAGGGGCCAAAATAAAGGAGGAAGATCTTGCTGACGACGCGGCTTCCTGTTTTGCGGTGTTAAGTGGTGTCACACTGGTAGTGGGTGGGACCTTGCCAGTAAGTCGGCTGCTTATCAGCGCTGATTCTTCCCATCTGACTTTCTTTTTATTTTTTTTTTCTGCTCTTTTATTGCGTGCGTTAACCATCTGTTTTAGAGTGCCATTTACGAGGCAGATGAAGATGTTTGCATACTGATGTGTTTACCGGGTTCGTGAGGTTTTTGATCTGTGACTGTTCGTTTCGAATGTAGTTCATTCTCTTACTCTCTCAGACGCTCGCATAGTTATCTCATTACTTTTTACTCTTGAACTAGTTCTTTAAGCATGTGTGTGTGTTTTGAAGGCCACTCCTACCTTGACACCGGCCTGTGGGTGGATATGTAGTCTCTAGCGATTGTCTATGTTCGTCAGTACTGTTCCTGTAGTATATGTATATTTGTGACTTCTAATACTCTGTATCAGTCCTTCGTCAATGGCTTGGAAATAAAGTCGAAACCGGTCAGGACCTACACCCCGTCTCTTATTTTACACCTGTGGTGTGATATATATATATATATATATATATATATATATATATATATATATATATATATATATATATATATATATATATATATATATATATATATGCTATATATATATATATATATAGGAAATGTTAATAAGCAGTTTCTTTGAACCAACAAAAAGCAAGACACCAGCAATGGATATAACTTCAACACGAAGCTTCCTTAGTAACTCGTCGATTACTTTTGAACAGATTGCTTCGCTCTTGGGAATGGCTCTCTTTTTCATTTTTTGCTTTCATCCAAAATTTTTGTGACGATTACAGCCTCTTGTTATCTTAGTCGACTTCAGGGTCTACAGAGAAATTCTAAATGCTACAAAACCTGACCACTCTCATCTCACCTGTCCAATTAGAAAGCTCCTCCATACGCTTTGCTCAACATACTCACAGCATCTACAGCACGCTATTACCTCGTCAATACTCTTCCATCAGCATCTCAAAATACCTTTTCCATTTCTCTCTCTCTCTCTCTCTCTCTCTCTCTCTCTCTCTCTCTCTCTCTCTCTCTCTCTCTCTCTCACACAAACGACAACTCGACATCACGAGCATACAAAAGGTAATATAAGGTAGTAGTAGTGAGTGAGGGTAAGGAAGGAGGTATAATAGACAAGCCTCTCCCCTACCCGCATCCTCCCCTCCCCTCCCCTCCCCCTTCCCCTCTCCAACTATTCCTCTTGAACCCGTTAACAAACAGCTACCGCTCCTCAATAAGTAGTTTGAAATCGATGGGTGCAGCAGCAACTTTGAAATTGGGTCCTAGGGGCCTCCTCCCCCCCCCTTCCCACTCCCCACCTCACCCAAATCAGATAGCATTACGGCAGCGACAATTGGCCATATCCTGAGCGAGAGCCCGGTGCATCACCCACTCCCCCCCCTCCCACCAATTCCCCTCTATTCCCTCATCTGAAGTCACTACTACTACTCCCACCCCTCGTCTAATATCACCCCTGATGTTCTCGCTTAAATAACTTCTCGAGAGAGAGAAAAGAAAGTTTTTTCTATTTTTTTCTCAAAGAGAGAAAAACAGAGACAGAATGACAATAGTTTTTTTTTTCATCATTTAAAATGTCATTGTAAGTTTTAAGAGAGATTGATGAATGCCCGTCACTAAACTTTCAGGTATCATACTGACCGCAAGAAACATTTAAAATAGCAGACTTGAAGCACTGTTTTACAAGATATGCCGCTTAGATAAGATAAAAAAAAGGTCAATAAAATCCCAAGTAATTATTTTGGGGATTAGAGGATATCCTGTATAAAAACAGACGCGGCCCTAAAGTGCTTTAACACGCAAACAGGTATGAAGAGGTTCCTGTACATGTATCCTTATATTGCCTACTAACATAAGCATAAACAAATGTATTCTGGAGTTATTTGTTTGAACGTAACAAGTATGTATATGTATATGTATAAATATATAAATATAAATGTAAATACATATGTATGTATTTATATACATATATAATATATATATGTATGTATATATGTATATATATATATATATATATATATATATATATATATATATATATATATACTGTATATATGTACAGTATATATACATATATGTATTTATACAGATTCTTGATTGGAGACCTTTTAAATCGATTATACATACATACATACATACATACATACACATATATAAACACACACATACATACATACATGTCTGTGTATGTATCTATGTATATAATCGATTGAAAAGATCTCCAATCAAGAATCTGTAATAGCCAACAATCATAAAAAAAAAACAATCAAAATTACAGATTTTGTTAAGTTCTTTGTACAATCCCACAACTGAGTGTGTTTTTCCAATACACAGAACGGCAAGACGACTTTTATAACATTACGGAACTAATCGATTCTCACTTGGAATATAGATTCCATACATTTAAATTTTAACGTGATTGATTGCTTTCCTTCTTCCCTTAAAACCTTAATCTCATTTTACAGGACCCAAACCACCAATCACGTCTCCCCTCCGTAAATGAAGTTAAATCTTTTCACTTCAGGAGTGGAAAGACTTGACTCTCTCTCTCTCTCTCTCTCTCTCTCTCTCTCTCTCTCTCTCTCTCAATTATCCCTTCTTCCCCTCTCTCTCATATGATATCTATCTATACATACCCATACATACTATATATATATATATATATCTATATATACATACATATATATATATAATATATATATATATTTATATATTTATATATATATATATATATATATATATATATATATTATATACATATATATTATATATACATATATAATATATGCACACATACATTTACACACATTTTATATAAATACATGTATATATATGTATATATGTATGTTTATGTATGTATATATATATATAGCCTATACATATGGATATGCAGATTATATATTATATATATATATATATATGTATATGTGTGTGTGTGTGTTATTCTCCTTTTTCCCTCCCTTTCTCAAAAATCATAGCAATACGAAGTACATACTTTCTCTCTCTCTCTCTCTCTCTCTCTCTCTCTCTCTCTCTCTCTCTCTCTCTCTCTCTCTCCTAAGGTCCCCCCCACACCCCCCCACACCCTTTTCCTTCTTTCCCCCCAATATCACCTCAGCCCTTGTGATGTGGCATCGCAAGGGTCTCACGCGGAAATTGGATTTCAATATGCGAGGGAAACTTTCAAATTTCCCGCCTCTGTCGACCTGCGACCCCCCATTGAAATTTTAAAGTTCGGTTTCCTGACGGAGAGGAGGCGGCAGAGTCGCCCCCAAAATACAAATCCTGTCCGTTTTCATGTCTGTCCGTCTATTTTATCCTTTCTCTCTCTCTCTCTCCCTCCTGTATGCATACATAATACATACACAAACAATAATTTCTTCTCAGTTTCGCTACAAGAAGTTTCAGCATTACTCCTATAGTACAGTTATTTGTTTATCATCAATTTCCCGATATTCCTCTTATCCCTTTTAACCTTGGGGGGCAAAAATACCCACAACATTCTATTTCAAATAATCAACCTATATAATAACAATAATTACAACTTCAGACATCACAATGACAGCACTTTTAGCTGTGAGCAAGGTCTGTGTAATCACAGCAACAAAAGTCCTTTCCGGTTGTAATGAGAACGAAAACTTCATAGGTAACCACAACGGTGAGATTCATTGAGGAAAACCCTTAGCTATGTTCACCATAAAATGATTGGCTATTCACATCATCAAAATAATCTCCGTAGCATTCACAGCATTAAAATCTTCAGCGGCCAGAAAAAAAAATCTCTATGGTGTAACCTTCATAAAAACATGGAAAGCACCATATCTACATTGACATCAGGATCTCAGGCTGCATTACCAAAATGCATTACTGGGTAACGAAACTTCTCTCTACAACCATCTGTATGCACAAGAAGCTGCCTTTCCGGAAAACAAAAAAGTACCTCCTACCTTCAACAGAATAAAAAAAAAAAAAAAACCCATCCTTAAAGGTTCTCGCCACTGATCGTATGGAAAAAAATTTACATAGATTTGAATCCGATATGCCGGAGGAATGTGTTTGCTCTAACAACCCTCGAATTTGGAATCTGGGAATTCCGGCTCACTATCCAATCAGGAAAAAAAAAATTCTTCCGAGTGATAGATGGAGCGAGAACCCTCCTGCTTTTCGTCGAGTGGAAAGATCAAATGATTCCGGGTAAAAATGTAAATTGACGGTAATGTTACTGTTGGATTTGGACACTTGAAATGCTAATGCAATAACTAAAATAACAACGCGTATGTATGTGTATGTATATACATATGAAACTTGTGTGAATTGGAGGATATCGAAAGAACTAAAAAAAAAAAAACTCGCCCGAATATTTTTCAACTCGACTCGTACACTTATGCAAAACAGCATCAATCAGTCTGGATGTCTAAAAAAGGGCAACAGAAGAAAACACAAAGAGAAAAGACATGAGAGGGACAGACACACGGACTAAAACATGAATAAACCAAGAGGCAGAGAATGAACGTGCAAAAGATGAATGAACTGGGAGGGAGGGAGGGAGGGAAGGAAGGAGGGAGGGAGGCGGGAAGGATATCCACAATAAGGATTGGACGTGTACAATGAAAGATGACAAGATGAATTGCGGAAAAGGGACACGATAGCAAATTCTTAGGAGCAATTGTACAAGTTATAAAACGGTGTTGGTAAACGGTACCGGCCTGACGTCACTCATACCCTCGGAGAGGAGGAGGAGGAGGAGGAGGAGGAGGAGGAGGAGGTGATGGTGACGGGAGAAGAGGTGGTGGTGGAAGAAGAGAAGGATGAGGAGAAGATAGTGGAGGTGGGGGACTATAAAAATAAAAAAAAAAGGATGACAGGTGGAGGAGAAGGAACAATAATAAGGAGGGAGTGCAAGAGGAAAGAGAGGAAAGGAATGAGGGAGAAAGTTGTGGACGAGGAATAAGAGAAGTAGGAAGAAAGTGGCAGAGAGAGAACAAGAGAATAACAAGGACGAAAGCAGTGAAGGAGAGATAACATAAAGAGGATGAGAAAGAGGAAAGGGAGGAGGAGGAGGAGGAGGAGGAGGAGGAGGAGGAGGAGGAGGAGGAGGAGGAGGAGGAGGACACAGAACAGGATAGGAAAAGAGTGGGGTAGAGAGGTCTCCCGATGTCACCTTGCGACTGTCATCTTACCCAGCTGCCCCCCAAACGCACTCTAAGTGGTGATATCCGTCTGGGCTTACTTCATGTTCCTTATTCCTCTGGTCTTTGTTCTACTCGATTACACTCGGCGTTATGACGAAACTGCCACGAGAACTAGAACGCTACTGCCGGTCCCAAGGCAGGATAGGATAGGACGCAGGGGGGATAAGGTTCTAGCCTTCAAAAAAAAAAAAAAAAAGTTCAATAGGTCATATAAGTTCTAAAACCCAGCTGGAGAAGAGTAAATTAACGGTATGCATTTCAATATTTTCAAAAGCGTCAAATAACAACAATGGTAACTGACATTATCTTCAACTATCTGGAAAACCTAAAAGCTTAAAATCTGTTATGTATACGATTTTTCAAATGCAAAAGTGACGAGTCGTAGTCTAACAATGCAGGGCATGCTAATGTACTCGTTTAATTAAGCTGAGCTAATCATGATTCATTTCCATATTCCAGACAATTACTTCTTTTACATGATAAAAAATTTAATATTACATTTTATTACAGGCAATCATTGCTTTTGTACTGTCCACAACTTACGATTTAACCGACTTCAGTAAGGTACATATGTCATAAACAACTAAAAATAAGTTTTTTTTTACTAAAAATTTTTTTTAAAATTGGACCATTCTACGAAATTTATTTCTTGCACCTTAACAATGTCCACCATCCGTGATTCCGGTCTTGCGATTTGGGTTTTTTCAATTATCTATTTATTCAAAAGTAAAAAAAAAATGGCCTACTTTTCTAAAGTAAAAATTATACTGTAAATCCAAAATCAAAATTTTGTAAGGTAACTGGCCTTCAGCAACCCCCAAAAATAAAAATAATAATAAAAAAGAAAGCTGGGGGACCAAAGACTTCCAGAGGTATCCAGCGTTGGGGGTCCTTTCAGGCTTCCAAAACACCAAACTCCCACACCTTTATTGGAAAGCTATAAGCGTGATTTCAATGACTCCCGGTCCCTTACTCTCTATACCCTCTGGTTTCTGACTCCTCGCGAGAAAGAATCCACACGAAAAGGATATAAAGAAAAAGAAAAGAAAACGGAAAAGGGAATATGAATGTTCAAACGGCGGTGCTACTGGGCAAGGACAAAGTGTTGACAAATAACAAAAACACTGCTACCGGTGACAAACTAATAGAACTCTAGACTTCATCATTGGATAATGAGGGCAAGAACTAGACAAAACTTACGAAAATGTAAAAAATAGAGTATGAAAAAGTAAGTTTCCACATGAAGAAAATGAAAATGAAGTGAGAATAGCGAACTTTAATTTGGCAAAAAAAAAAAAAAAAAAAAACTGCACTTATGGGTGTAAACTAAACACGCAGAAATTAGAAGAAATAAAACCTTCCCTTTATCCACCAATTTGTCGTGAGAAAAACAAAGCAACCAGGGGGAGTGGGGTAGACCCACGGACCAGATTGCACCTTTAAAGAATAAATGTGAGAACATGACAAATCCAAGGAGAGAGAGAGAGAGAGAGATAAACACCGCCCGCCTCTCCTCAAACAGAGGGGGCAGACGGCTTAAGGATCTCGTTAGGCGTGTGTATCCTCACTAAATTACACGTTTCACGTTTAATACTGTTTTTCTTTTTCATTCTCCCATATCCTGCACATCACATCTGGTGTAATTTTCCTATAAAAGGGGGATTACACTGGCTAAAGGAAGAGGGGAGAGGAGGAGGAGGAGATTGAGATAGGTGAGAAGAAACAGAAGTATTTGTGTGGGCAGAGGAGGGAGGAGGAGGAGGAGGAGGAGGGGAGGGAGGAGGAGGAGGGGAGGAGGTAAGGGAGGAGGGGAGGAGGGAAGGGGATGTAAGGGCCCTTTTAATGTGTAATAATTGAGGGGATGAAGGATGTCACGAGTGGCAGGTCGCGTGAGTTTGTCCCTACCGCGAGGGGGTCGACGCCAATTGTCCCTGATCTCCCTATTTGCATAACAGGAACTCACTCTCTCTCTCTCTCTCTCTCTCTCTCTCTCTCTCTCTCTCTCTCTCTCTCTATATATATATATATATATATATATATATATATATATATATATATATATATATATATATATATATATATATATATATATATAATATTTATATATATATATATATATTTTATATATATATATATATATATATATATATATATATATATATATATATATATATATATATATATATATATACAAAACTGACTGAAGAGAAAACTGTATTATAAAACTTCTCTCTTTATAGACTGAAGAGGAGCTTTGTATTATGAAACTTCTCTCTTTATTTATACTCTGAAGAGAAACTGTATTACAAAACTTCTCTGTTTACAGACTGAAGAGGAGAAACTATTATGAAACTTCTCTCTTTATTTATACTCTGAAGAGGAAAAACTGTATTACAAAACTTCTCTCTTTACTTATAGACTGAAGAGGAGAAACTGTATTACAAAACTTCTCTCTTTATTTATAGACTGAAGAGGAGAAACTGTATTATAAAACTTCTCTCTTTATTTATACCCTGAAGAGGAAAAACTGTATTACAAAACTTCTCTCTTTACTTATAGACTGAAGAGGAGAAACTGTCTTATAAAACTTCTCTCTCTATTTGCAGACTGAAGAGAAAAACTGTATTATAAAACTTCTCTCTTTATTTACAGACTGAAGGGGAGAAACTATTATAAAACTTCTCTCTTTACTTATAGACTGAAGAGGAGAAACTGTATTACAAAACTTCTCTCTTTATTTACAGATTGAAGAGGAAAACCGTTATTATAAAACTTATCTCTTTATTTACAGACTGAAGAGAAAAACTGTATTATAAAACTTCTCTCTTTATTTACAGACTGAAGAGAAAAACTGTATTAAAAACTACTCTCTTTACTTAAAGACTGAGGAGAAAAACTATTATAAAACCTCTCTCTTTATTTACAGAATAAAAGGAAAAACTCTTATTAAAATCTGTTTTATAAAACTTCTCTCTTTATTTACAGATTGTAGAGAAAAACTGTATTATAAACCTTCTCTCTTTATTTATAGACTGAAGAGAAAAAAATGTACTATAACCTTCTCTCTTTACTTACAGACTGAAGAGGAAAAACTCTTACTAAAATCGGTATTATAAAACTTCTCTCTTTATTTACTCACTGAAGAGGATAAACTGTATTACTAAACTTCTCTCTTTATTCACAGACTGAAGAGGAAAACTGTTATTGTAAAACTTCTCTCTGTACTTACAGACTGAAGTGAAAAACTGTATTATAAACCTTCTCTACTTATTTACAGAATGAAGAGAAAAACTGTATTGCAAAATAAACCAAACTGTGTCTGTAACTAAAAAGATTTCTCTGAACAACCACTAGACAAGCAAATACATAAAAAGATTAAAAAAGCAGGTCGCCTAGAGTCCTCTAAACTATCACGTTCTGGAAAAAAAAAAAAGGGCGACTCTAACTGACCAAAGTGCTCTAAACTACCACCCTCGATTCAGACAACCCAAACGTAAATTTTCTAATCAAGCTGATCTAAGCTCATGGGGCAAGAGGACCTTTGCCTGCTCATGACCTCGGGTGCTAAACATCTGCAGCAGAAATGCCAGAGGAGGCCACCCACATGGAACATCCCTCCAACCGACACCCACCCCCAACACCACCCTCATGCTTAACTGGCTGTGGAGAGGGGAGGATAGGGGTACGAGTGGAGGGGGGTAGAAAGAGAAGGGGTGGGGAGAATGACAGGATAGGAAGACAGGGGTCGTGTGAGCGAGGATGGATCACAGCGGTTAGGAGAGAAGCGAAGCAGCGAAAAGAACAAGCGTCGCCAAAAAGTGTGGAGAGGCCTTCAAGTGACACCGTCGGTAAAGCAAGTGGCCCTTCTAACTTATTGTGTCAAGCGTCGAAAAGGGTAACTCGCTAATGGGCCCCTTCAGGGCACGAGCCCTGAAGATATCAGGACAAGGGGCTAAACACGGCCTTCAACGGTGGGGGCTTTTCACACAGCCCTCTTAACCACTTGGCTTCGTTCAAGCTTCCTAACTCATGACTTGAGCAGCAAACTCCGGCCATATGAGTAAACAGATTGCCCCGGCATTAAAAAATACAAAACGACAGAACACCTCTTTTATGACGAAGATATACAATGCACTCTGTCTGTCCGTCCTTCTCACTCTTTCACAAACACCACACGTCTCTACCACACGAGGGCCAACGTCCAAATACAAACTCCTTCCCAACCAAAACTCCTGCTGCAGATCAGTTAATTTTGCAACTTAATTCTCCTTGCATTTTAATACATTTTTATCTGTTTATTGATCTATTAATTTATTCTTTTAATGTGAGATCTCGTCTTTCTGTATTTCCCTTTACCTCCCCTCTTACTTCTTCCTGATGAACACCTTAATATTCTTTGGAAGCTTGAATTTCAAGTCAATGACCCCTTTGGTGGGCTTGTTTCATAGGAACAGGGTTCATCATCTGAATAATAATAATAATAATAATAATAATAATAATAATAATAATAATAATAATAATAATAATAAGAAGAAGAAGAAGAAGAAGAAGAAGAAGAAGAAGAAGAAGAAGAAGAAGAAGAAGCTTCTTGCTCCGTAGTATTAACACTGCCAATCATCATAGGTGAAAAAACCCAGTAGTAGTAGTAGTAGTAGTAGCAGCAGAAGAGGGGTTACTACTTACCGTGAGGTGTTGGAAGAGCCATGCTCGGAGGATGTTTGTTGCGACCTTGGGGAAGATTCCCCTTTTCTTCTGGTTCTTCTTCGACCCGTCTTCATCCTCCTCTGTGCCTTCCCCAGAACCGATACTGGCATTGCTCGCGTCTCCTGTTGAAGGATAGAGATCTAATATAACTACTCTAGAAGTGTCAACGTGCCGGTGAAACGCCATGGTCATCGTGCCCACTCCAAGGACGATCTTACAGCTACTTGTTATTAGGACCGGTGGCCAATAATTAAAGCAAGATGTGTATACTGTCAGTTTTTGATGGATTATGCTTGAGTAAATAAATGCCTATGTATAATGTGTTGATGTATACAGTAATCATATTGTACATATTGTAATTGTAAATAATGTAAGTTTAATCTTTTCAATAAAAAGTAAAATAAAGAAAATTAAGTTTAGCAATGTGGGTTATTTTTATTTATATTTTATAATACAATGATAATTGTCAAAGTGAAATTTCGTTCTTAGCTGATTTTATTTTTCAAATATTTGGGAACAAGAATAATTCTTTACAGAAGAAATTTAATGGTGCACTATAAAAAAAAAGCTAACGTGAATAAATTTTAATTTTCTTATAACTGAACAAGCAGATTCAAGATAAAAAGTGGAAACTGCAGTCAAAATGATACATGGACACTTGTAACAGAAATTTACTTTCAACTTTTCCAGGTTAGTCAAACTGCATCGAAACATTTAGAAATAAAAATGAATGTTACATATGTCACAAAGATATCAGGTTGATTTAAAATTCCTTACAACCACCTCCACTGACAAATTCCGACAGAAATTAAACAATTAACTTTGTTAATACTGGAGAAGCGAGTTTTTTTTCCAGTTTTTTCTTCAATCACCAGTAATAATTTTCACTCTATCTGAGACTACTCATGTTCCGATGGTCGCTCGGGCACTTGAGATAATAAAAAAGTACACCTTTTTATGTTTGGCCAGAAGTACAAAAATTTCGTTTCTGTTACTTCAACTGCATGAATTCCCCTATTTTGCTCTTGATTAAAGTTGAACATGGTTGCATTACAAGAGGGCATCTATTACATAACATTCGCCCATTTGATTTTGATTTACTGTCCTTTTGAATTACTGGTACCTCAAGTGGGTGATTTCGACCACAATAATATATATATATATATATATATATATATATATATATATATATATATATATATGTATATATATATATATATATATATAAGTATACATATAAATATATATGTATATATTATACATATGTATATATATATATATATATATATATATATATATATATATATATATATAATTATATATATACATATACAATATACAATATACATATATATATAATATATATATATATATATATATATATATATATATATAGTATATATACATATATATAGATGTATGTATTCCTACATTCACGTAGAACAGATTCAACAAACAGGATATCAAAAGAAAGGGTCTATTCCTGTAAATCAACGCTGCAGATTCCTACTCAAAGATATGCAGCTGATTAAAAAAAAAGACGCCTTGCCCTAAATTAATATGGAGGCGATTCTACCCACAGGATATGCATACGTAAACGAAAAGTTCTATCCCTATATCCCCACGTGGGCGATTCTTACTTCAAAAAAAAAAAAAAAAAAAAAAAAAAAAGGCGTTTAAACGCATCGCCGAAGGCCTTCCATTACGTGCAATGTAATTGTGCAACAGTGTTCACCTAATGACGTGGTCGCAGGTTGTGGGTGCAAGAGTGACTGATGGATTTGCAAGGGAAGCCATGGGACTAAGTCCAACTGGGGAAAGCTATATTTATTTGCACAGAGAGAGAGAGGGGGGCGATATGAAAATATTTTTGATAAAAACAGAAAAACCCCACACGCACATGGGATGGAGAGAGAGGGATGATGTGAATATATTTTGATAAAACCGAAAAACCCATGTACATGTCTACAGAGAGAGATGATAGTAAATATGTTTTGATAAAACCGAAAAACCATGATAGTAAATATATTTTGATAAAAACCGAAAAACCACATGTGCATGTCAATAGAGACAGAGAGAGAGAGAGAGAGAGAGAGAGAGAGAGAGAGTTTCAAAATGAGATGGACATCTTCGAAACATCACCAAGTCACCATCAACCTCGGAAAGGTATAGTTTCGTAGACAACACGAACTGCCCATCGCATTTAAAGACTTCGGTAAACAGACGAAAAAAAAATAAATAAATAAAAATAAACGATTCATGCAATGAAAAACGAACGACTAAAAACGCTACGCAGCTTAGACCAACAGGCAAAACCGCCTCTGCTGCGAGTCCTCGGAATTATACAATCGGGAGCCATCGGCAAATGGCTTTTGAAGAACCTTCCTCGGCGGTTCTACGAACCGGCGTCAAAGGTATTCCGGGCTTTCGCTGACAACACCTTGATGGACAAGTCATAAAGGTAAGTGTGACTAATTATAAGACACAGACCATGACGGATGACTTAGCCGATGTTATATTTCCGGCGGCGGGAAGGTCACTAAGCTAATGACAGCTAAACTGTATAAATACGACTGGAACCGGCTTCAACTTTTAAATCGACTCTGCCATGCCGGTATAGGTGTGTGTGTGTGTGTGTGTGTGTGTATGTGTATGTGTGTATATATGTATATATATATATATATATATGTGTATGTGTATGTATATATATATATATATATATATATATATATATATATATATATATATATATTATATATGTATTGTATATACACACACGCCAGTTTGCTGATACTCAACGTAAACTATAAAGAACTGGGAAGCGAAATTAATTAAAAATTAACAAAACGTTACATTAAAACTGCCCTAAGAGTATACACTCTATTTCCTGATAAAAGAAAGAGTTGCGCCAACGGCTAACGGCCCTGCTTCGTATTAGTAAACAAATTATTGCAACTTGCACCAGACCGAAGCGGTCTGGTGGTGTACGTGCCAACGGATAATAAGAAGGACTGAATTCCATATCAGTAAGAGTACAATTGCAAGTCGCTGAGTCCACTTTCAAAAGCAACAGTTATCCGAAAACTTAAAAATATTCCGCCGAGGAATTCCTCAATCGCCGCCTTTGCAAATGAACGGCCGCAACAGCATTTGCATGGCGTTGCAAGGATAACGCAATGATAACTGGGAAGTGATGACGGGAAATGACACGTTGCGAGCCTATGACGGATGGTCACCCAGTGGGGTAATGGCGGGAAAACACATGATTGGTTGGCCGGCTCTCGTGACGCCCCGTGATTGGCGGAGCCCTTCGAGGGTGACTTACATGACAAATGTTCGGGTATTAACCACGTGGTTCCCTGGACTTTGATTTACTGTATACACACCAAAGCAGGGAGTCCTAAAAATCTCTTAATGACAACGGTACTCCGGGATGGAGATTCTAAGTATACGGTTTCTTGAAAAGTGTGTTTCAAGGACATGATAAAATTTATTAATTCATATATATACACAATATATATATATAAATATATATATATATATATATATATATATATATATATATATATATAAAATGTAGAATCTACTGGTCACTTTTACAAGATACATACGTAATTATAATAGTTAAGAGGGCATTGTAGGTATTACAATTACACACACACACACACACACACACACACACACATATATATATAATATATATATATATATATATATATATATATATATATATATATATATGTATATATATATATATATATATATATATATATATATATATAATAACATATATATGTGTGTGTGTGTGTTATATCGACTAATGTATATATATTATATACTCGTATAATCGTGTTTCACAATGACACTGTCTTTTTGCTTTCTGGAAACAACATAGATCTTGTAAAATACTTTTGCGTGTGTGCATTTTCAATTTTATTTTATAAATTTTATTTCTGCATATCCATGAAAAACACAGAAAAATCAAAAGCATGAAGAATGACTCAAACCGAAGACTCCCACATTAAGAACAAAATTTAACATCACCGACGAAAAAACAAAAACAAAAATCCGCAAGACAAAAAAAAATCGCAAGAAAAAAAAAAAAAAAAAAGAGGCCACCGAAAATAAAATCGTACAAAAGATTCCTCTCACAAAAATGACAGACTGGGAGATGAAGAGGCAGATACATCGAGTCTCTTTAAGAGGGATATTAATCAATTTCCCTTTTTTTTTTTTCTCTCTCTCTTATTTTCTCTCGCGGGACTCCTGTCAAATACATCCCTGTACTGCCGATGGGCTATAACCCTCTCTCTAATTCATGCTTCTGATTGCCATTAGCGCCGAGACATCCGGAATACTATTTATGATTCATTCGGTATTCTACTTTTATCTTAACGTCTCGTTGGCGATTTTATTAGATGCGACCTGCCATTAGTTTTACCGGCTGTCTTCCAGGCATGCTATCGGGGAGGGTCGTTTCTATTCCAGTTTTTGTTCCCCTACTGAGATGATATACGTAGTGATTGTTCTCTCTCTCTCTCTCTCTCTCTCTCTCTCTCTCTCTCTCTCTCTCTCTCTCTCTCTCTCTCTCACTTAGGTGACTGTTTACTTGCATGGCTGTTCAATCTCACTTCGTTAAATATTTCACTCCTAATTAGCAGCGTATGTCATGAGAGAGAGAGAGAGAGAGAGAGAGAGAGAGAGATACACTAAACATTTCCGGACACGGAGACAAGGCGATCATTGTCGTACATGATAGTTGACTGCAATCTAGGAACTGGTAATGATGACGTAACGACGTCAGTCAAGCGGCCTCTCTCTCTCTCTCTCTCTCTCTCTCCACTAATGCCGAATGACGTCACAATCACTACAGGTACCTTCAGCATCGCATTCTCTTTCCAAACAATAATTATAATTACAGTAGCATCTACACTTTAGCAAGCAATTCACTTTATTCGTACTAGATACAAAAGACTTAATACTTGTAGATTTACGCAGGCTTCTGCCCACCTAGTTGAGATACTTATCGTCGAATATACTAAGGTGTTGAGCGCTGGATTACTTGCATCATACCGTAGCGATCATAATGAGCCCTAAAGGATTAAATATATGTAAATCACAAGTATACTCTCACATGATGACTAACAGGTTGACACGCTCCCCAAAGTATGGTGGAGCAAGATGTGGATCATAAATCATTTTTATGGTAATTAAACGGTATTAAAAAAATTACCAACGATGTTTCAAATTTGAGAAGGCGGATTAAGTGGAAAACAATACCACTGTCATTTCACCAGTATCTCTTAAAAAATTCCGTAGTCTCTTACACCGTATATTCCCTTTTTTACTATGAGAGAGAGAGAGAGAGAGAAGAGAGAGAGAGAGAGAGAGAGAGAGCTTAAGCAGGCACCTAGCAACAACAAGAAACACTTCTTCCATTCATAACTGCAAGGGAAAAGAATATAATTTAAGATATTCACAAACCGGTTACTTATGTCTCTACCGGTGACTGAGGGAAAAAATAAAAACAAATCACGAAAAACAGCTTAGCCAGCAAGAAGGACGACTTAAAACGTTCTCATTCATCTGATCTGAACCCAAGGCTGGCCGCCGCCGCCGCCGCCGCCGCCGACGCCGCGGCTGGCTATCTGCAACAAAAGGCAAACCCCTTGGCTATTGCGGAAGATGGTTATGGGAGCTGACTGTGGCTAACCGAGTCATATCTCGCGTCTCTTCTCATGAGAGGCAAAGACTTATTGTTACGGAAACATCCACACGTCGCAGATATCGACGCCAGCAGGGAGAAAATCACTCACATACTGAGAGAGAGAGAGAGGTAGACCAAAGGCCCAAGCACTGGAACCTACGAGGTCATTCAGCGTTGAAAGGAAAACTGAGAATCTCTCACATACTGAGAGAGAGAGAGAGAGAGAGAGAGAGAGAGAATATAATATTTAGACCAAAGGCCCAACTGGGACCTACGAGGTCATTCAGCGCTGAAAGGAAAACTAAGAGTAAGTAGGTTAGAAAGGTGTAGCAGGAGGAAAACCTCGCAGTTGCACTATGACTTAATTGTTAGGAGAGGGTGGAAAGTAAGATGGAAGAGAATATGAACGAAGGTACAGTAAAGGGAATGAAAGGGGATGCAGCTAAGGGCCGACGGGACGCTGCACTGAACCTTAAGTAATGCCTACAGTGCACCCCGCGTGAGGTGAACTGATGGCACTGCCCTCCTACGAGAGAGAGAGAGAGAGTCACACACTGTTTCAAACATGCGATGTAAAGAGCGTAGAATTTATATAATTTCGAATCGAGATATTATTTAAGCGATGTATCAAGACAAATTAGGACCCTTATCTTAAAGTATACAAAGAGAGACCTCCAATATTACCCTGTTCTACGAAATTAAAATATAAAAGAGAAAAATGAAGACATTATTGCATGAATCATCCTAACAAAAAACTTCTGGTTTGACCACCATCACAAAAATCACATTTCTTGAATAAAAAGCAAATCCACCGAGCATTCACTCTCCTTAGAACCGAGTACAAAGTAGAACTCGGGTGCAAGCAATGCAACTGCTCGTTCCTGGGAGTCGTATCGTTCTACCTGAATGGAACAGAATATCGAATTTAGGCCAAATGCCAAGCTCTGGACCTATGAGGTCATTCAGCGCTGATTTGGAAATTGACATTAGGAAGGTCTGAAAGTTGCAAGAGGAGGAAATCCTCGCTGTTGCACTATGAAACAATTGTTATGAGAGGGTGGAAAGTCAGATGGAAGGAGAATATGAACGGGGGTACAGTAAAAGGAACGAAAGAGGTTGCCTCATTACCTAGCTGCTTAAACGCTTTCTAAAATCAGACTACTTTACGGAAAACGGTTTTCAAGTCACTTATTACGCCGTCATAATTTAAGCCATTATTCGCGTTATAAGTCATTCTTTGTATAAAATATATACATGTAATGCAATTTGCAGTGTAATTTCACAGTTTCACAACCTTTCATTTAGCGAAATATCATTTTACATAATTAGTCAACAATTGTTCGTAAATGCCACGGGAGACGTAATAAGTTATCCTGTATTTTATGTATCCAATGATTTACGCCTAATGTGTATTTAACGGGATTATCTACCACCTTTGCAACAAGGCCCAACGAACACTGCAACATCTTTCTACGTCAGAATACAGAATATAGAGTTTAGGCCAAAGGCCAAGCACTGGGACCTATGAGGTCATTCGGCACTGGAAAGGAAATTGAGAGTAAGAGGTTTGAGAGGTGTAACAGGAGGAAAACCTCGCAGTTGCACCATGAAACAAGTGTTAGGAGAGGGTGGAAAGCAAGATGGAAGAAAGATATTATGAATGGAGGTACAGCAAAAGGAACGAAAGGGGCTGCAGCTAGGGGCCGAAGGGAAGCTGCAGAGAACCTTCAGTAATGCCTACAGTGCACCCTGTAAGGAGCACTGACGGCACTGCCCCCCTACGGGGTCTTTCTACGTCAATCCTCCCTCCCCCACACACACAAAAAAAAAAACAGCAGCCACTCTCCCTCACAAAAAAACACAGTTATGAATCTGGTTGTTTTCCCCGGCCATCAAACAGTTTCTCTACAGCCATTAAAACTCCCCCTGTCCCTGAAGTCCTGAAACGTCCATCTGTCTGTCCATCGGTGCACGCAGGCATCACGGTGCCACAAAGGCGGCTCCTGACAGATGTGTGACAACGAGGCAGGTCAGAGGACCCCCCCCTCCCTCCCCCCTCCTCCTCTCCCTCCACCCCCTTCTCGACCCAACTCCCTATCCCCAACCCCCAACCCCGTTTCCGTGGCACGCAGATTCTCCCCTTCTCTGACAGGTGATTGAAGGCGCCCACCAGAGAAAATAATCTTTCAATCAATCCAAGATATTAACTTTACACAGCGCTGTGATTAGGAGCCACGGAAACCTATCATCCGTCCATCCATCCCCGGAACCCCCTCTTTTCCCTCAACCCATCCGCTCCTGCTCCCCCCCCAAACTCCCAGAACCCACCATCCATCCATCCATCTACCCAAAAAACGGCTGCCCGCCTCCATCCCCCACCCCCAAACCCTGTAGACAAAACTTGGATTTTGCGTCATGCTTCAAACTCTGGACGGCAGAGCTTCGAACGCGATCTGTGAGAGAGAGAGAGAGAGAGAGAGAGAGAGGCGGGGAACACAGAGAGGGCTACTACATTAGAGAAGGACTCCTATCCGCCACCAAATGCAACTTTCAAGATAAAGACACTTGGCGTGTGTGTGCATGATCCCAACGACTAACAACTGGCGAGGGCGAGAGAGAAACTGCAGTGGCCGACACTCTCCTTTCATCTGCTTTTCTCAAAAGGTGCCTCACGAAGACTTAAAACCACAGAACGCTACGTTAAGCTCTAATCGAGACGTTGGAATAATCCCCAGATCAAAAGGAGAGAGAGAGAGAGAGATAGAAAAGAAAGGAGAGAAAATTCTTAAATGATTGACTTACAGGGGAGGTAATAGGCGTAAAATGAGAAAGTCTCCCCATACCATGTTGCACGAATTAGGTCCTCCCCCCTACGTCCTGTCCCCAGCCCTCGACCCCCAGGACCCAAAAAACCTTTTCGGTCTCCAACCCCTTCGACCCTGGGGAGGTGAAGGGGGGTCAGAAACCCTTTCAACTAATTAAGAGTTTTTCATTTTGTTCCCCGGAAAAGATTACATATGTAAGAACGCTAAAAGGGGAAGAGGTTCCTGGCAGTCTTTATGGCAGAATATAGTCTGCTAAATTCCGTTTTAAATACTTTTTGCACGAGCGTTACACCAACAACCACACTGCGCATGCGTGACTGTGTAAAAGGAAGGATTTCACAGAAGTTATAAAAATCAATATAAAAAAAATTATATAAAAAATTATGGGCAATAATACTGATGATACACATAACGGACCTTTTTTTTGGCAAAGTGTCGATGTGCATCTTTAAAATTTTTTTAGTTAAATGCATTGACGGTGATTTTATCATGGACTTCCTGTTCCTGCAAAGTGTCAAGTGTCTCTCTCTCTCTCACCATATAGGATGTATGGTGAGAGAGACAGACTTGATACTTTGCTGAAACAAGAAGAAAGTGGTCAAATCACTGTCGATTTGGATAACTAAAAAAATTTTTAAATACACATTCGACACTTTGCCATTTGTTATGAGACTATTTCCAAAAGTAGTCTTATATTTAACTGCTAGAATTTTTATCTCCGTATTACATAATATTTATTCAACCTACACGTCCCTAAACAAAACCAACTTTAATATTTACATAAGTGTGCAACGGGACAGCCAATCAAATGACCTCATCTAAACCGCGGAAAATAATGAAAGAATTCTGAAAACAGCTGATAAAGAACCAATAGTTGTCTATAGTTCTAAAAAAAAATAATAATTTGAAGTGATATTATAGCACTGTCGACCACTTACAGCTTTTAGTTTTTTTTTATCAAAAGCCTCAGTCACCGAGTATAAAAGGTTAAACATTCGATAGAGGACAAGAGCAGTAATGTGTAGTCTTATGATAGCAATGTTTGTGGACGATTATAAACGGTTATAAGCAAATACGCATGGAAGTACATGTATATGTACATATATATATATATATATATATATATATATATATATATATATATAATGCATTGTATTTTATACAAGATAAATATATATATATACACACACACACACACACACACACACACACATATATATATATATATATATATATATATATATATATATATATATATATATATATATATACTCATAAACAAAAGTGCATGAAACAAAACGCAGAGAAAACGCCGACATCCAAAGAGAAGTCGTTTTTCAGACCTAACAATGAAATCACGAGACTAATCAGATCGGTCATAAATTACCAGTGTCTTCCATCCACTGCTGTCGCGGCTTCCAATATCCAATAAATATATGAAAAGAAAAGAATATGACGAAACCTCCACCGAACAAAAGAAACTCCTCCCCATTTACCAAAGATATCAGCCATGTCACTCCTTTATTTTTTTTTTATAGTCTTTGAGGGGATTTTTTTCATTTAAAAAAAACACTACCCTTTTGGCTCTTCCGGTCTCATTGTGACCCTCTGCTTATGCGTAGTATGTTAAGAGCAAGCGTCGTGTTAACAAACACAGTGGTATCTACCACATTAGGGTGCGTCCAACCCACTGTAAAACATGTCGCGGACATTTCAACAACTTGTCACATACATCGCATACGTGTTGAGAATAAGTCGACGACCGTCATTGAAAAACCAAGCTTAGACAAAATCTGGATAATCGTATGAAGAGGTGACTAGAACTACCAATAAGTCGATGACTTGTATTCAACCTGTTCGTGGTGTGTATGCGGTAAGTTAGCGACGTGTTTATGACATGTTTCTGATAAAGACCAATTTCCCATTTGAAATGGGATTACAAGCACTCCAAGTGGTTGAAGGTGCTTTGCCTACTGACTGCCTATCTATTTACACGAGGTGTGACAATGCATGCCTCTTCGGTATAAAGTGAGTGTCACTGTGTATAGTAGATCCGGATTTCACAAGGTTACAGAAGGCGGAGTTACACTGCATAGCTCATGGTTACAAAATCTTTATGTTGACAACATTACAAAATAAAATAATGTTTGGCACCGCATTTTACGTTAGCTGGACCATTGTCCGTCTCTCTCTCTCTCTCTCTCTCTCCCTCTCTCTCTCTCTCTCATTTTTTTGTTTGTAAATATCTCATTAGGCATTGCTCCATTATTAGCGTATGTTATTCGTTGATCTACTCTGGAAGGCCTAGAGGGAAACTAAGGAGGGGGAGGGGGGGAGAATGAAGGATGTGAGGGGGTGGGGAGGGATTATTAGGAAGGAGAGAGAGAGAGAGAGAGAGAGAGCGCATCTACAGCTCATCAACAATATCTTATGATAGCCGGGAATATCAGGCCGGATTTTACTAATGGAAAAATAATGAAAAATATTTCCATCCCAGGCTGCTTTTATCCTCCCTGGCGGGGAGAGGAGGGGAAGGGAGAGGAGAAGGAGGGGTAAGGGGCCGGCTCACCCCTTAGTCTTTTCTGCATACCCCCACCCCCTCCCTCAAAACTCCTAACCCCCCCTAACCCATAAAGTTTTTCGTGTCCGGAGTACGATAATAAATAACATTCGCGCGTACGGTGGATATGCAGACAGAGCAGTCAACCTAGGGAAGGGTCTCACAAACTGGCGTCACAACTGCCGTGGTCCATCAGAGCCCGAAATTTAGCACTTTACTTTTTGCGATATAAAATCTGGATAAAAATGTCAAACGTTCCCGGTGTTTCATACTTGTCATGACTGATATTGCTATATTTAACGTTTCAATGCCTACTTCTTGAATTTTCTCTCTCAACCTCCAGAGAGAAACCAGATATTCAGAAATGTATACAGAGAGAGAGAGAGAGAGAGAGAGAATGTCAAACACCGACCCTTTAAGGGTTCTGATCCCAAGGTAGCGAAAATGTACGGGGAGAGTCCTTAGATTTAAATCCCCTTCCAGAAAAAAGTGGTGGGTGGGAAAAGTGAGATTTCCATCAGTCAGGAAAACGAGAGAGAGAGAGAGAGAGAGAGAGAGAGAGAGAGAGAGAGAGAGAGAGTTCTTAATCCTCGGAACCTCTTTTCAAACCCATGACATGCAAAACCCACCCACCCTCAACCCCCTTCCAAATGTCATCAAAAATCCTGAACCATCTTCTGCCGGCGGTGAACACGGCTCCCTATTTTTTCCCTTCTTCCTTTCTCCCTCCTCCTTTTTTTAATATTACCCTAATGATCTAGGATTAGGATGGACGAGGGGAACGGAGACTATTACGGAGGCGCTTGCCAAATTGTTTGCACTCGGCGCATTGTCCTCCGTTAGTCCTCCTTGATAATACGATCGTGATGGCGAGGGAGGAGGAGGAGGAGGAGGTAGTAAGGGAGAATGGAAGTACCATCAACTCAGAGAGAGAGAGAGAGAGAGAGAGTTGCAAACTAAAGCTGATGGCAACATCGTCGTATCTCTTCTTCAGAGAAGATACGTTCCTTACTGCCATTAAGAGACGAAGTATAATGAGAGACAAAAGGTTAACGGGATCTTTTTCAATCGTGGCCCAACTCTCACTCTCCCCCCCCCCCACCAGCACCAGCACCACCCCCAGGAGAGATAAACGGGCGATCCTCTTCCAGAATAACAGCCGGTGTACTTCGCTCCGTCGGAAAGCCGCCTGCAATCAACGCCGGGGCATTTCTTGTTAAGCGAACAAGGTCTCATATCTCCCAACAGCTAAAGACGACTTCGTTCCAGTAACGGACGAGATGGCACAATTTCCAAATCTATCTAGCGATAACAACAACTTGTACATTTTACAACGAAGCAGAGAATGACATTAAACAACTCAAGAGCTGAAAAGCCACCGGCGTGCCTGTACAAAAGATACAATGAATCCCGGATATTTCAAAGAAATATTAGTGAAGTCCGTATGTAGGGTCAGCAATATACATTTATATTGGATTCAAGATTTCCTTTGAACTTTACCAGGTATGTCTTGGCCGTCATGCCAGTATTGACAACGCTCGCGCGCCTTATATATAAACACAGCATGAGGTAGTCGCAGAACATAGGCAACTTGGTAAAAGAGATTATACCATAGGCAACTCAAGTTTTTAAGTCTTTCGCCAAACATTTTCCATTGACGAATATTTTTCCTAAACTTAAAATAAAAAATCTATTTGTTAATATCACACACTAAACGAATAACCGCGTTCACATTCATCCCTTGTATTACACCGAGCTCCCTCTACAACGCGGCGCTTAGCAAAAGAAGGCTCAGTCATCTCTCCTTCCCTGGCACTACGGCCATCGGGGTGGCACCATCCAACCCCCCCACCACCACCATCCCCTCCTCTCCTAGACAGCCAGCCGCCCCATAACTATGATTGTTGGCCATCAAATATGCATCACTTTCGTGTCCGGATGGAAGAGTAAGGGACCTGGCCAAAGCTTCTGAGACCACAAAGGAATTTGACATTTTGTCCTAAGAGGAGCCAATTCTCTTTATTATTACAACAGTTCGGGGAAATTCCTCTATTCTCCTCACGAAGGTGGTCTACAATATCCACACACTAAATCACTTTCTTTCAAGTTTATTACTCGAATGTGACCGTAGGGTCGAAGGCGGCTTTTTGATTGTTTCTTAAAGTTCCTTTGTTGTTTTGCGGTTTTGTTATGGATATTGCATCGCTGTATTGAACGGCAGAGCAAAATGTATTAAAGCAATGATGTCTCATTTGAAATTATGCAAAATTTCGTTCAGAAAAAGTACAGATCAAAAAAACTAAATATCACATACTCGATGTGGTTACAAATTCGTTCAGGAAAGTTGCAGTTCCAATGCGGACGTAACAATGACGAAAAACAAACGCTGTTACATTGGCCAAAAGTTTCGTCCAGAAGATGTGCAGTTCAAAGACAAACAACAAAATACACCATAGGATTACCCAAGGGATACTAAGACCATTACAAAAATTGTTTTCACCCTCCCCTATCTTCTCTTTCCCTATTTCACTAAACCCCCCCTCTCTCTCTCTTCTTGCACTCTCCTACTTTTGGCCATTATCTGACACTTTCCGTTTCATCCACGTTCGTTCGACAAATAGAGATATCTGTCTAGATGGTTTCTGATGTTTTGTCTTCACTGATAAGAACACTCCACCCTACGACCGTATTTCCGAATTGAAAAAAAGAATCTTGCTCTATTCAAATTTTTCAAAATGATTCTATTCTCTCTCTCTCTCCTCTCTCTCTCTCTCTCTTTGCTCTCTTACGCTCCAATATTCTAGTTAGATTTCCATATTCTATGCTTTATCAGTGCCCCTGCTCAGTCCCCAGATATTTACCGCCATTCGATTCTTGGCGGTATCTTTTTCGCGCGTGATTTATGCAGTGGCGGGAGTTTATGGCGGGAACGGCGCTCCTTCCGAGCATCTGAGTATATTCATGATCCCCGTCTTTTCTTTATCTTATTTTTCAAGTATTCTAAAAATTATCCCTGATTATGAATTTACATACATGCATACATACATACTACCATTATATATATATATATGTGTATATATATAATTATATATATATATATATATATATATATATATGTATATATATGTATATATATATATATATATATATATATATATATTAATCCGAAGTCATAATAAAAAATAAAAAAATAAAAACTAACGAATTATATTATCTAAGTATCGGAAAGACATTTTATATACCTTGTCTACAGAAGACTAGAACGTTGACGATTTTCCAGGACTATACTGACAATCTCCTGACGTTATTTGGTAAAGAAGACATACATTAATACACAC
>NC_089752.1:6483000-6525500 GCF_040412425.1 Macrobrachium rosenbergii
TTTCTGATATATATATATATATATATATATATATATATATATATATATATATATATATATATATATATACATATATATATATATATATATAAATATATATAAAATACATATAAGTATATATACTGCACATTATATACATATATAATAATGTAAACGTAATCGCCTTTCAAACGTTTTCTTTTTAACTATCAGCTCGTAATCAGGTATTCTTGACAGTCTAGTGACGGTTTACTTTAGCCACTCAACAGAAGGAACAAATGAACGCATATGTATATACAATGTCCGGTGTTCCGTGATGGTTCGCTCGTGTGGAAAGAGTGGAGGACGATAGGTTGGTGAACAGTGGTTATAATTCCCCTAAATGCTGGAAGGAAGGAATAGAGGAAAGCTTAGAAAGTGTTGGACAGAATGTTTGGAAAAGTTGCGGAGAGGTGTGGCCGAATTCTCAAGGAAGGCGTGGTGATGTGGCGAATGCAAGTGTACGGTTGGGGGTTCGACAGTGTGCTGATGAGCCCTCGGTGCTGATGTATGATGTTGCTAATACTGTATAGTTGTTTTCACTGTGATTTCAACCAAGATTCAGCACAATGTATTTATGACGTTGAGAACGCTTTCTTTCCTTTGGATCCGTTCTTACGGAGGTGGGGGGGGGGCTACACACACACACACACACACACACACACACACACACACACACACACACACACACACACACACACACGTCTCCTGCATCATACTTTGCGCTCTAATTCACTTTCGATATATAACATCCAGCCTAATTTCCTGCGAGTCTCTCTTAAATACACTTTCTGCAGACAACCTACTATGCCCGATCGCTATTTGAAAAGGCTCGTCCACCACTGAACAGTCAGGTCTACAAAGGACTAATTTTCACTTTTATCACTGTAAACTCAGTGAATCTGAGGCACTGCTTTATATGAGATATTCCCATTTCAAATCTCTCTCTTATTTCTTTACAATTTCGAAAGCAACAGAACTAGCCTTCTAAAACCTTGCTGTAACAACGAAACGACTACTCACAACCTGTCTTGCTATAACACTGACACCTATCTCTGAGTGACAGCATCGATGACCTCATTTGTTGCGACACCAGTATATAGTATTAACTACGTAATCCATTTTATGGAGCCAACACAATCACCTCAATAATCACGCCGTCATAAGCTTCAATCACACTGGATATGGGACTGATCACAAACCTTACCTGACGCAAGACGCAATCACACTGCAATCTACTGTCATTTTATATCAATCAGCACCACGGATACTAAATTACGCGCACCTCAAAAGATACCGCCTGTCAGTACTGGACACAATATGTACACTGAGAAGCCTGCTGGAACTAACTAAGCCTCAGGTTTCCTTGGCGGAAGGAAAAGCGACAATGTTCGGCCGTATTGTAACAGCGCCTTGAACTGCTAAACACAAGGAACCTGTCTCGACAAATCTTCGAGAACTCCCAGTTTTCCACGGTAACCTTCTGGATGCTATGTGGAGATGTGTTAAACAATGGTCAAAACCATCACACATTGCAGAGGCAGGAAAGGTCAAGATAAACATTACGGAAACCAGGGTAATCGCCAAATTAATGAATGGAACTCCCTTGGTGGTTCAGGGCAAACTACCATGTTTCAACTGGGCCGCAAGAGGGCCTACTTTTTGTCTTTTGAATTGTTACTGTTCTTATTCGTAGTGATGCCTGCATATTTATGCATCATACCGGTGAAATCATTTTAATGTTTTTTTTTTTCCTTTTATAATTTATTAATGCACAGTCGCTATTATTTTCTTCCAGAGTAGCAACAAATTATAACATGAAATTCTTTAGAGTCTACTCTAGTCCATACAGTAAAGGTTGCGTATAAGCACATTTCACGATTTTACTATTACCCATCGAACCCTTTACGTACTATCCTTACTAATAAATAAAATGTGAACAGTCTCATTCAGCAAGAGGCCACTAAATAAAAAAAGGACGCCACCCGAAAATAAGTAGTTTTTCTAACTGCCATTGACCCGCCCAAGGCCACACTTTATTCAGGACAAATACGAGACTTGACCACCTTCAAAGAGCTCTATAACCTAGGCATCCTCCCGCTTTTCTCCAGCTATACCTCTTTTCACAATTAACACCCCCCTCCCCCCACAGCCTCTTCCCCTATTCCCTTTCCAGTTGGCACTTCCCCCTATACCACCCCTCCCTCCTATCTATGCCTCTGCACACGGCACTTCCCCATCCCCGAATCCCCCTTCTTCGAATTCCCTCCCTAAACGACACTTCCCCTTCCTCTAATCCCCTTCTCCATATGGCAGTAATTCCTTTCCATCTCTCCTACATCTAATCCCCTTTCCTCAACATGGGCATTTCCCTTCTGCCACCCCTTACTCTACTTCCCCTTCTTCACATGGAACATTCTCTTCCACCTCCACTTCCTCTAATCACCCTCTACACATGTAATTCCTTCCCTTCCATCTTCTCTACATCTAATCCCCTTTCCTCAACATGGGCATTTCCCTTCTACCACCCCTTCCTCTACTTCCCCTTCTTCACACAGAACATTCTCTACCTCTTCCACTTCCTCTAATCACCTTCTACACATGACACTCCTTCCCTTCCATCTCCCCTGCATCTAATCCCCTTTCTTCCAAATGGGCATTTCCCTTCTACCACACCTTCCTCTACTTTCCCTTCTTCACATGGAACATTCTCTTCCTCCTCCACTTCCTCTAATCACCCCCTACACATGACACTCCTTCCCTCCCTTCCATTCATGTAGCCGCCAGTTCCAGCAAAATGACGCCTCAAATATTCATGGCAGCGCAGGAGAGAACTTCCCTGAAGATGTGTATGACACCGTATCATAAAAAATGCACGGCCAATTTGCACTTAACCTTCCAAAACCGTCTCCTTTACAATTACCGACAAACAAGGAGGCTGGAAGCAAGAGGTCTTCTGGAATGGGTCAAAAAGTTTCAATGTATTAAATGCATCACTGAAGAAATTCAATGACTGCTGGAGACTTTCTTTGATCAACGGAGACTAACTTGGATAGCTGGCTGACTCTCTCTCTCTCTCTCTCTCTCTCTCTCTCTCTCTCTCTCTCTCTCCCCAATCAAAAGAAACCTTGGAATTGATGCAATGATTCGATACATTTCTACATGATTCAAATTACGACTAAAAAACAAAGGCAATGAAAATAACTTTAAAAATTAAACATTTTAAACCTTCAACTGAAAAATATACTTTTCAACTCAAAGTATATTTCAAACTCCCGACTCGTATATAAATAACAAACCATACAATTTCTGAGAAAAACAAAACGAGAGTGAACAGTAATAGCATAAAACACATTGTGCAACGTGGGTTTTACATACTGAACTTACATCGTTGTTAACTTACAAAAGAGACGAATAAATAATGAAAACACCGACCCACCAAAACCTACTTCGCGATCCAACTTGGACAATAATAATTAGTATTTCCAGAACTGTTTCCAGGGTTTTATCCAAGAGTTCTCGCTTCTTTTCCTGGAGGATTAAGCCAGTTCAAAGCAGCCAGACACCGAGGTTAATAAAATGTAATCAGTAAGGTCACTGACTTTCTTTTAAGTAGCGTCATCCTGCTTTTGACCAAACAAGCATTCTGACTATGTACATTTCTATACATCAAGACAAAAATGCCAGGGTAGTATGCAGAGTAGGGAGACAGGGATATTCAATGTTACGGGGGGAGGGGGGGAAGCTTCCGTGCCCCTTCCCCCCGGCCATGTCAGGGCACGGCGCCCTAAGCTAAGATTAGGAAGGCAAGGTCTGGCTAGGTCATGACACGGTATTCTGGGAAAGGTTAGGATTTCTCACGCCTACCCTTGTCTCCCTACTCTGCATCCGCTCTAAATGCCCCATCATTTTGTCAAGCAAGATTCTACAAAATAAAATTCCCACAGGAAAAGAAAGAGAGAGCAAAGGTGCCCATGGGGGAAAAAAATGCATGTCGGAGTCTGCTGCCACAAGCAGTAATTATAAGGGCGTATACCCTCAGCTATCACCCCCAAGTCACCACACCAGATAATTTCATTCACCACTTCTGCAAGAACGTCTTGGCAGCGACAAAGGTCAAACAGTGGCTGAATGCCCCGACACACACACGTTGATTAATTACCCTTGATAAAACACTTGATTTCTCTGATACCCGTGCAGGACGTGAACTTCTGCTAGTTCAGGTCTCTTGAAAATTTGACCGACGTTTCAGTAAAATTCTCAGGTAGATAATGACAAGGTATTAGGAAATTACTTATTTTTGTTCAATTTGAGGTACATCTTACTTAAAATGTAGCCTTATGAAGCCATCAGTAATGATAGGTTCGTTTTCTCGCTTGTACCGAAATTTATAGAATGAGACAGTTTAAAATTCTTGGCTCAAATGAAGGCTGGCTTTCAGTGAAGAACTGCTCATGCCCACAGTGCAGGTTTTTTTTCTCCTCTATCTATTTTCTCACCGCCAAATTAACATTTAGAATTTTTTTCTTTTTAAGACTTATCCATTTCCCTCCAGTGATATCTGGTATATCCTCATTTCCTAAATCCTCGGGACAGTGACCCGTAACCCTTACCATACTTCCCTCTCACACAAAAATTCTTTACAATATTTGAACCTCTTCCAGAGACCTTCCCCTCACCCTTCCACCATGGTAATACCCCTGTCAACCGCCCCCGCCCCTTCTTCTCCACTTGGTCAGGATATGCTATCCGTCTTCAGAGACATCACGGAGACCAACACAGAGACGTTCGTCTCGGCTACTGGGCAGTCAAATGCCTTCCATCAACGGCGCTCCGCACCCACCCTTCCATCCTTACCCCACCCCCCCTTCCTTTCACTCCTTTTTGATGCCTCCTTTCTTCTTATATTTTCACACTTTTGTTATTTATTTCTCTGAAGGGCACATTAGATATATTCCTTGAACGGCACAATAATTCTCGATAATTAACATTTTCAGAATGAAAACATTAAGATATCCAGCAGTGATATTTTCCTTCTAAGCTGTTTTCTATATTACTTTCCTCCCCTCCTCTTTAATAGTTCTGATGTTTTTAAATTTAGAGTTAATATATTCGTGACTTGGTCTTAACATAAAAGTATTGTCACTACCATTATATTCACAACGAAAAAAGATGAATGTTTACTCTTTACTGTTCTCAGATAAGTTTCCTTCAGACATGACTGTGACATCAGCAACGCTACATTCAATGTTAAATTTATATTCTTCTCATGCAGCTCAAAAAAAAGTGCTCCAAAGAAAACAATTCTAAAGAAGAGACTGCAAATTTTATGTGTTCGCCAGAAACTGTGAAGAATAAGAAGAATAAGTCAAGCCTAAGGGAAAACATTTCCAAGCTCATCAGCCATTCATACAATGAAAGTCCTCTTCAGAATCAACGTCAAGCCTCAAAACTGCATTTTGATATGATAAAATACACTACTACGAATGACGCTGATAGATAACTAGTAGTAAAGTAGCAATAGCTAACGGCTGAGTAGCAAAGGCTACTAGCGACAGGCGGCCTCGAAAACATATCTTCTTTGACAAAATTTTTTCTATTTTTTCTTTTATTTTGGCTGTGGACTTTTAGTCTAGACGAGGATGGGATTTTTGGGAGGCGAGGGATGAGACAATGACAGAGGGAGAGAGGGAGGGAAGGGAGGAGAGGGGAGGAGGGATTTAACATCATGGAGTTCTGTGTCGTCGACTCCACTTGACAACGACGTGTTTGATTCCAGTGTTTGATTCCCGTGTTTGAATCCAGTGTTTGGTCTGTGAGTTTGTTGTTTGATCGCAGTGTTTGCTCAGTAGCTCCGGGTGGATGTGGGTGGGTATATCCAAGAATAAGGCCAGGGTATGGGGATGCAGCGAGGGGGAGGGAGGGCGAAGGAGGTTTAGGTTAAATCATAAGGAAGTCGTGCATAATGAATGAAAAGCAAATTACCTATAACGAAGTTAAAAATAAGAAATTTTAAATTCGTAAACAAACAACTCAACGGATTTTTATGTAGATTAAACTGGCTTTGTGCCAGCACGAGCTTCTGTTCCTTGGACAGTCCAAAAATTACCTTTTAAAAATCGAGATGCCTAAGACGATGAGTTGAGCACAAAAAGAATAACTTCGTCTCTCTATAAAGTATACCATCATATTAAAATTAAGACTGTTTCAATATTAAGGCTGAAGACACCGGATGAGTACAGTCAAACCCGATAAAAATGATAGAAAATTCAAGAGGAAATTCCAGACATTAATCAACTTCCAAATGCCAAAGGCCTAGCCGCGATCCCCCCAAAGTTATGTATATTGTAATTAGCAACTAGAGAAAGCACTCGAGAAACGAGTTTCAATAAATATTATATGTATATATATATATATATATATATATATATATATATATATATGCAGTATATAATAGCGTACATTCCCAAAGTAGATCAATTGGATATTAAACATATATATATATATATATATATATATATATATATATATATATATATATATATATATATATATATATATATATATAAATATGAGAGAGAGAGAGAGAGAGAGAGAAGAGAGAGAACGATCGCATACCACAACAAAGCAAATCCCATCAAAACTAAATCACCAGCAAAAGCAAAAGTGCAACGAAGTAGCACGAAACAATTCAGGAGTCACAAGTAAACTTCCAGAAACAACAGCACCGAAATGTACAAGGAAAAAAATAAAATAAAAAAACAATGAAACCCTCCAAAAATAAAAAAAAAAAACTTTAAATGAAAAAAAAAAGGCATCAAAAAAGAATTCAAGGAAACCCCCGAAAAAGTAAAAAGCTTCAAATGAAAAAAAAGAAAGAGAAAATGGCATCAAAAAGAATTCAAGAGACGCCACAAGTGCGAACGAATGAAGACGGAAGCCGAGACAGACGACACGGGACAGAAGTGGACGTTTTAGTGATGGATGTGACGCAGATGTTGTAGTAGCAGTAGTAGTAGCAGCAATAGTCCTCAGCTTCGATGTTTCCCCGCAAAACATCCTTAGCCAACAGAAGAAAGGAAATCGTTCGGTGTACACATATATATATATATATATATATATATATATATATATATATATATATATATATGTATATTATAGATTTTATTTGAATTTGAAAAACTTCAGAACGATTTTGTGTGTAAAATCAAATCCAAATATTAAACAATTATATTTAGTGTTATCAATATTTGAGTAAAAATCTAAAACAAAATAAGAATACATAATGAATAAGATATACATATATATGAATATATATATATATATATATATATATATATATATATATATATATATGTATATATATATATATATATATATATATATTCTTTTAATTATTTTAGATTTGTACCCTCAAATACGCCGATAAAAATAAATATAATTTTCTTTAATGTTTGGATTTAATCTAAAATATAAAATCGTTCTGAAGTTTTTCAAATTTAAAAATACTCTATATTATTTTTATTTGTTTTCACATTTTAGACTTGTACTCTCAAATACGCCGATTAAACTAAATATAATTTTCTTTAATGTTTGGATTTAATTTTACATACAAAATCGTTCTGAAGTTTTTCAAATTTAAAAATACTCTATATTCTTTTTATTTGTTTTCACATTTTAGACTTGTACGCTCAAATACGCCGATTAAACTAAATACAATTTTTTAAATGTTTGGATTTAATTTTATTTACAAAATTGTTCTGGAGGTTTTCATATTCTAAAATAAAGATTTATTTTAGTTTTTTTACATTTTAGATTTTTACACTGAAATACGTTGATTAAACAAAATATATTTTTCTAATCTTTGGATTAATAATTTTAAACAAAAAATCGTTCTAAAGATTTTCACACTTTAAAATACTCTCTATTTTTTTTTTATTTCCTAAAACATTTCAGATTTTCTACTCTCAAATACGTTAAGCAGCATCAGTTAATATAACTTGTTTAATTTTTGGATGTATTTTACAAAAAAAATCGTTCTGGCGGTTATCACAGTTTAAATTACTTTATATTCTATTTCTTTTTTTTAAATTTTAGACGTTTCACTCTAAAATACCGGAAAGTAATATCAGTTAATGTAATTTATTTAATGATTGGATTCAATTTTACACACAAATCAAATATATTTTATTCATTTTTTCTACATTTTAGATTTTTCACTCTCAAATACGTGGAGTAACATGAATTAATATAATTTGTCTAATGTTTGGTTTTAATTTTATTCACAAAATTCTTCTGAAACTTTGCACATTTTAAAAAGCACTACATTTTTTTTTTACATTCTATATTTTAACTCTCAAATACGTTACATAAGATTAATTACTATAATTTTTTAATAATTTCATTTCATTTTTCACACAAAATTATCCTGGGATTTCTTTTACAGTTTAAAATATCCTATATAAATATAAAAAAAATGTTTTAATTCTGCGCTATTAAGAAATCAGTTCACTGATTTTAAAGTCTTTTCAAATAAAACTATTTTCCAGAAATTTTCTAGATAACTAATAAATTCTATATTTGAATCTTTCCTCTATACTTCTAATATATTAAGAGATTTGTAATTACTAAACACAGAACCGCTTGCATAGTGAGTTTATACCTACACACACACATATATATATATATATATATATATATATATATACATATTAATGAACATTAATAATGAACTGCTCATGGTGTTTCATATATATATATATATATATATATATATATATATATATATAATATATATATATATTATATAACATACAGAGGCATTAAAATTCACCGTAACCACAGAGGAAAATCCAAAGCAAGCACACATAGGAACTAAACAAATAAAAAAAAAGTGTGAATGTCATCTTGAATATCGGAAGGCAATCTATATATGTTTAAGAAAGTCATTTGAGCAATAATTTTTTTAAATAATAAAGAAAATGCTACTGGGAAAGGAGAACGTTAAGCAAATTAAAGACGAATACTTAATTAAGATAATAAAAGGTCAATATACTGTACTGAATCAAATAAACTGTATAACGATAGAATACCAGTAAATAATTTTGTTTAATTATTAACAAGGTAGACGCATAGAAACTTAAAAAACTACACCTGAGTGACATTAGTTAATAAATATATATAGTAAACTGTACTGAATCAAATAATCTATATAACGATAAAATAGCAGTATATAATTTTGTATAATTGTAAATCAAGAAGGTCCTTAGAAAGTAAAAAAAATAAACACACACCTGAGCGACGTTAGTTAACAAAAGTATTATAATAAACTACTGAATCAAATAATTAGTTAATAAAAGTAATATAATAAACTACTGTATCAAATAAATTTAAGATAAAATAGCAGCAAATAATTCTGTAAAATTATAAATATGGAAGTTGCGTAGAAAGTTAAAAAAAAAAACTACACCTGAGACGTTAGTTAATAAAAGTTTTATAACAAACTGCACTGAATCACAAAAAACTATATAAGGATAAAATAGCAGTGGACAATTCTGCATAATTATAACCGAACGAAGGCGCACAGAAAAAAAAAAAAAAAACTACACCTGGGCGACACAAACAATCAGAAGCAATACATTACCGTTCCATCGAGGGAATGAATTCTTACCTGAAACAACAGAGAAAAAAAACCATTAATATTCATGCCCGGGTCAAGAGCGCAGTTATTTTTATTTTCAGATACAATCACATGTATTTAACCAGTATCTCAGTATATCAGTGGATATCATCATATACTCAACATACGATAAAACACTTGCTACACTACAAACACGTTTCAACATAGCCTTCATGCAGCATTCCTCCATTAAAAACACGAGACTGAAAAAGGATGCTATTAAACACTGGCAAAGAATCGGGATTCTCATGAAGTACAAGTTTTTTTTTTTTTTTTTTTTTTGAGTCGAAACCAAAAATAAGATCTTTGTACTGAAGTGTATTTGTGGACTTGCGTGTATAGTGTATAGAGTATAATGTACTTGTGGACTTGTGTGTATAATGTATAGCGTAAGTACACACCCACACACACAAATATATATATATATATATGATATAACTTTTGTGTACAGTGTACAGTATAGTGTAAATACACACCCACACACACACACGCAAGTATGTATGTTGGCAACAAATAAGCCGATGCCACAGGTCAAGCATTCGCGAATATACTTGTGAAAAGATTAATTATATATATATATATATATATATATATATATATATATAGAAAGGAAAAAGACGAACCAGCGTCGACGTGTGGCACAGGGAACTCCTCCTTCCCTCCGCCTTTTACTCCTGGTTAGAAGTGACGGCAGCCGCCAACCCTCCCCCTTTAAACAACCAATTCAACCACTTCTGTGCTTTGATTGCCAATTGGTTCTCCCTCCTGGTGAGACTTTCATTCAACCACCACTTTCATATCGTTTAACAGCCATTAGGCCCATTAAATGGAACCTTGCAATTGCATATAAACCAATCGATGGTTTGCCTCCCTCCGGAGCCAGTGTTTTCCCGGAGACTTTTGTAAAGGAGTGGGCGGAACGCCATTGTCCCTCACCAACCCTCCCCACTGGGAGGGAGTGGGCTGGCAAAGGGGTTTTATTGGCAGCTTTCGGACAGGTGGAGAAAAGGCTTCTGCCATTCCCCTTTCCTTTCCCTTTTGCGCTCACCCCCTCCTCCTCCTCCCCCCAACCCCTCGCCTCGCCTCCCCTCGACACCAAAATCACCGATGCCCTTCATATTTCCGATAATAAAAAATGCGAGCTTGAAGAAAAGAAGAGGAGGAGGAGGAGGAGGAGGAAGAGGGGAAGAAACGAAGAGGGTTTGGAAAAGAGAAAAAGGATCAACGGTGACTTCCCAATGAGACGTGACTTTCTAAGAGATTACAATTCAAGACGTTTACTGTTGTAATCAAGAGAAAGATAACTTACCAGATTCCCAGATTCCACCACGAGCTCTCTTTACATGAGGTCAGTTAATCTATTGGCGACAATTATGAACGACCTTCGCTAATGCGAGAGATCTCCGTTCAAGTTACCATGTTTAGAGAGATTAAGCGATGACCCCCTGGACTACATTTTCAGAAGGAGTCTTATTACTTCAGGTTTCGACATCACTGCTTCACCTGTTATCCTCAAATTCAGACGGGGACCCTCTCACACCTCGAATAAAATTTTTAGCCTTTAGGATTTTGATGGTTCCATACTGCCCTAAAATGGAAGACTGCAGTATCTGCAAAAATACTAAACTGAGAAAAATGGTAGATACTGCAGTTTTCCCTTGTCTTACTACTGGTTCTGCAGATACTGCAAATGGAACCCCCTAAATAAAGCACTGAAGAATCATTCTGAAACTGCAGTAACCTGTGTATTAGTGTTTCACAAGCCCAATAGGTGGCATATCTCAATTTCGAAAATTTTGCAGACACTGCAGTTTTCCATTTTAGGGCAGCATAGTCCACTAATACCCATCCAACAGGAGAAACAAAGCCCCTAAACCACCTTCAGAAGAATTCTTAAACCGTAAGTGTTTCAAACACTGAATCTAAATCGATTATGGCCCTTACTCGCATACAACGATAAGTAGCAGAAACATAAATAACTCATCCAAACTTGCACTTAACTACAAAAACTGTCAGCTAAATATGAACAAGTGTAATGTTCTTTGTCCTATCTTTCATTTTCAGAAACATCACGACCATTGGGGTGGAAAATCGTGAGACAAAAAATGTATTACCAGTAATAGTAGCAAATATCTCCTTTTTTATAAAAAAAAATCTTCGATAAAATAATAAAAAAAAACAATAAGTACCATATTACTAAGAGAGAGAGAGAGAGAGAGAATTATCGCACCCCTTCATTATATATTTAAAATAGTGGCTTTACTGTACATGTGACTGTATTCATTTTGCCCAAACCAGATTCATATCCCATGAACGCACTCGGCCATCAAAATAATAATAATAATAATACTTTCAAACGGACTGTTGTTTCTTCTGCGACGCCAATGTATGTGTGTACGTGTGTGTGTACGTATGCGTGTGTACGGGTGTCTGTGCGTGTGTGTGTTTTGCCCAAGTCACAGGCGAGGCCTTTGTGAGCCACCACCAAACCTGACGTGTGATATGACTTTAATACTATAAACACATGCGCGGCCGACAATGGTCTAAGTGCAGGCGTTGGACCCCGCCATATGGGAGACTGGGGAGGGGAGGGGGATTAGGGGGAGAATGTGTGAGGATCAGGGGATGTGGGCTGGGAGATTACCAAGACCTAGAGGAAACTGCAAAGAAAAGGGGATGAAGTAATAATAATATGGCGATGAATAATAATAATAATAATAATACTAATAATAATAAAATAATAACTGTTGTCTGCTTACATCCGAAAGGGAAAATGGCTAATCTCAAAGTCTAAACGACAGAAGTCACCGAGGAGGAAAAAAGAAAAAAAAAAAATTTTTTTCATTCAATTTTCGAGTGAGCAAAATAATACAGCTTTTCTAATTATGGGCTTCTCGATAAGCACGAGCTCACTACTGGTAAGAGGGTCAGCTAATCTAACAACAACAAAATTTACACCAGCAAAAACAACGGAGCCATTCAACTGTCCACTTGTTAAAGAGAGATCTTGGACGCATTTCGCTATGGTGTTAAAAGGTCATATATCTCTTCTCGTGTCTTAATTCGTTCGTATCATGATAATAAACTGATAACCCATACAGTTTTAAGTTTTGCTGTCCTACCTTGGGTTCAGACTACGCAATATACAAATGACTAGCTAATAAAAGTATGGTTTAGAAGAGAATGTATCCAAAATGTTTGGGTCTCCAATTAAATCATCAAAAAATAGGTCCTTTCCACAAAGCACTACATGCTTGGTTCCTTTCGGTTCCTGAGCGAAGAAGCATCGAACCCGAATTCACACATCACACATTAACCGGATTGCCAAACGCCACTTCTCTCTCAACCGCTACCAAAATACTTGAGTAAACAATTGGTAACTTCTTTCTTCCTCTCGCAGGTCACGTCCATTCCCTCTCGGTAAACAACTGGGAGACGTTTTTAGGACGCAACGGTCGCATTAATCTGCCCGAATTGAATCCGTTCCTGGTCCTCTTCTAACAAGCGACAAAGCCCCAAAATCACTTTCTTTGAAAGTCCATCGGTAATTCTTGTTTGACTGATAAGCAATTTATGTTAGACGTTTTCATTACTCGCCTCCTCTCTCTCTCTCTCTCTCTCTCTCTTTCTTCTACCCAATTCATTAGTTCTTATTCAATAGCTCTTATGATTATTTTACTAAAACATTTACGCTAAAGTCTCTCTCTCTCTCTCTCTCTTATTACACACATCTTCTCTCTCTCTCTCTCTCTTTTACTAAATTTAATAGTTCTTACAATTATTTTACTACGTTTACGATAAAATCTCTCCCTCTCTCTCTTTTACTAAATTCAATAGTTCTTACAATTATTTTACTATATTTAGGCTAAAAGATCTCTCTCTCTCTTTTACTAAATTCAATAGCCCTTACAATTATTTTACTACAATTTCGCTAAAAGATCTCTCTCTCTCTCTCTCTCTCTCTCTCTCTCTCTCTCTCTCTCTCTTCTCTCTCTCTCTCTCTCTCTCTCTCATTCCTCACGTCCTGTACTATATTTAGTGTTTTTAACAATGCTTTTCCTACAACCTTAACTCAATTGCAAAAACTCTTTGTTCCCTTTCTCGGGAAGAGGATTTACGTTTCTTGGACCTTTGACTGCTCTGATCTTCAACTGCATATATTTTTATTTTTTCTTTTTATTTTCAATGGACTTCATTCAGTTCCAAAGCGCTGCAAGAGAACTAAGGAGGACTTGACGTTTCCTCGTGCGATCAAACCCCTGAAAGAACTGACACCCGGAGACTTTTATCCCCGAACAGTAAAACCTCAAGCCTGAAGGACAAATTCGACACATGGGTCGCCAGCCACGGAATCCGTGCCGGGGCGACGCGGACCCCAGCGGAATGAGCCTCCTGAAGGAACTACCCCGAGACATAATGTTTGAACCTCATGCAGCATCATTTCCGGAAGGTCTCCTTGAGTGACGCCCCTACATGATGCGGTCGCCAGGCCACGGATCAACAATGCTGCAATTCGCCTTTGATCGACAAAGACACCCAAAACGGTCAAAACAAACGACAAAAATTAATATCGGTGGCAGGCGATATCTCATGTTCCCCCGCGATCGGCGAGGGCAGAACAGACAGCTTTAATATAGCCCGTGCTTAAATAATCCCCATGAATGTTTCATGAGAATGACACAAAAAAAAAAAAACCAGAGAATTAGGATAGCAAGAACAACAGGAGTCAAAGTAATCCGCAGCTTGTGTCTTCTTAAGAAAAGGGGTCCAAAGCAAATTTCATATGGCACCTTTGATTACCAGAGTCCGTCCTTAGAAAATCCGTTAAAAAAAATCTGTGTATGTAAAGTTTCATATTCCCAGCAAAAACAAAAACCTGTACAATTAAGTACAGCCGAGTACAAAATACGGCCATAAGATTGTATACACTCAAGCCAGTCCCAAAATACTATTTAAGAGGCGGGCTTGGCTTAAGGTTAGCTACCTTATAATCGGAAACTTGCAGCAAACCTTATCGGCCTTGTGCAAGCTGCAGTTGTTCATGATGAGACACAAAAATAGTCTATGATGCATAACTTAGCCGTACATTTTTCTTCGTAGCTGGTACTAAATCGATGATATCAAGCATTCTTCGATCTAGGTGCCAAAACCATAATTCTTGTGACTTTTTGCATATTGTTTCCTCTACATGTGGATATTTCGTTGAATTACATTAACAAGCAAATTAGCATTTCCATGATAATGAACTATTATTGACACTTTAAAACATTCCTTTCTTGTGAGATAAAGATCAACAACTGATATTCGTAATAAAGTAAAAATACTTCAAAGAATACAAAACATTGTAAATAAATTGATAGATCTGTGAGTGATTAAAAAAAATCTAATAAGATGACTCAAGCAAAATAATTTTTAACTGGAAGTTTTTTCTTCTTTTTTTTTAATTTCCACCATTTAAAATTTAAGGACGCCAACGCATCAATTTCCACTTAAAATCTATAGAAACCACAACAATAACAGCATGAACTCCAAAACGTCGTGACTGAAATTTGTATCCAATCAAGAATCGGTAATATTTCACTTCTAGACGAAGACGCAATTAAATATGACAAGCATTTCACCAACGAGAATGTCAAATATCTAACAAACTCTGGACGCCTTTAACATGTGCAACGCTGCAGTGACATCGCACCGCATTCATGACTGATTATAGATCATCGACGAAGATCAAACCTGTGTACTAAAACTAAAGAACGATTTAATCCTCAGCACAGGTATTTGGGATGAGGTTGTCAGTCCAGTCATAGCTTCAATAACCTTTTTATTAGAACCACATAGTTTCCGTTAAAAGTTAAGTATACCTCAGTTTAACCAGACCACTGAGCTGATCAACACCTCTCCTAGAGCTGGCCCGAAGGATTAGACTTATTTTACGTGGCTAAAACCAATTGGTTACCTAGCAACGGGACCTACAACTTATTGTGGAATCCAACCATTATGGCGAGATATGAATTTCTATCACCAGAAATAAATCCCTCTAATTCTTCATTGACCGGCCGGAGAATCGAACTCGGGCCAAGCAGAGTGCTAGCGAAGAACTCTACCGACTCGTCCAACGAGGAACTCACATAGCTTCCGTACTTCTACTATTTCCATACGAAGTAACTTTTCGTTATCAGCATTTGTTCCCGTAAACAAAAGAACTACTGTACAAACCTTGGAGGGGATTTAAAAATATAACTGATATCCAACAAATTGCAAAGTCAATAGAAGGAAGGAAACATGAAGGAGATTTTAGGGGGTATGGTAGAGTAGGGCATAAGGGAGAAGAGGTTCTTGCCCGAATCCCCCTCTCTAAGTATACCTTAGTTTAACCAGACCACTGAGCTGATTAACAGCTCTCTAGAACTGGCCAACGAAGGATTAGATTTATTTTACGTGGTTAGAGCCAATGGTTACCTAGCAGAAAAACTGGAACCTACAGTTTATTGTGGAATCCGAACCACATTATAGCGAGAAATAAATTTCCTCTCTCATTCTTTTTACATGAACTAAAATGCATTCAATTCGAAGGTGCCCTAATCCCAGGTCCCCATCTATCGCAACCCCCTCCTCCCCTCCCCCCCGTGCCCAACTTTTCCTCGACTGAAGGAGGTGAGGAAAAAGAAAGAAAACACAAATCACAAAGAAAGATGATCGAAGAAGGAAGACAAGGACACATTGGAAGGAAAGGTACCCTGCCACTGGAAACCAGCCCCCGTCCCTAACCCTTCCAGGGGGCCTCCAGCCCCGTCCCCCACCCGCACCCCCCATTTTTTTGTGTACGAGCGGTGCCATGGCATGGCGGTAGCATTGTTTTCCGTCATTAGCGGACGGCGCAGCATCTCATTAGGACTGTCACGGCGGGGGATTTTTGCCTTTCATCATTATGATACACTATTGTCTTCCCCTCGACATCCCACGACAGGTGAGGGATAGCCATTGTTAGGTTCCTACAGGAGAGAGAGAGAGAGAGAGAGAGAACTGCTGCTACTACCTCAGGTTTTCTTCTGAAGGCAATCACGTCACACGCACACACACATAAAAGCGCTCATACACAAATACCTACACTCAAGCTACGTTAGTTATCTCTCTGGAGTCAGTCGCGGCAAATGGATTCATATAAGCATACATTTACCTACCGTGTACGCGACATACACAGATTCTTATGCGTGCCCCAACAAATATGGACCGGTGAAAGATCCCGAATTTCTCCCTTGACTTCTAAGCATCTGCAACAATGGGTAACCAACCAACAACGCCCCCGCCCCCTGCCAGATTTATGTCAGGCATGAAAAGGGAGAATCTGGATATGAGAATTCAATATATTTCAAGTCTTTAAATGAATGTATCAACAAATAGTAAAGAATCACAAATGCGCGTCTCTCTCTCTCTCTCTCTCTCTCTCTCTCTCTCTCTCTCTCTCAAGTTCAGTTTGACACTTGGCGAAATAATAATAAATATTTTTGTATAATATCATTATCGTATGTTCCACAACCTGTAACTGGGAATCAAGTGCCCTTGTAAATTTCTGTAATGCATAAATTTTCACATTTCTGTAATGCATAAACTTTCACATTTCTGTAATGCATAAATTTTCACATTTCTGTAATGCATAAACTTTCACATTTCTGTAATGCATAAACTTTCACATTTCTGTAATGCATAAATTTCCACATTTCTGTAATGCACAAATTTTCACATTTCTGTAATGCATAAATTTCCACATTTCTGTAATGCATAAACTTTCACATTTCTGTAATGCATAAATTTCCACATTTCTGTAATGCATAAACTTTCACATTTCTGTAATGCATAAACTTTCACATCTCTACGAAAATTGAAAATGAAAAACTACCCAACGACCGCAGACCATGAATGGAGTTACTCAAATCCTCGCTGGAGTATACAACTAGACAATAAGTATGCAAATTATGGAGAGAAATATATCCGGAATATGAAAGAAGGAGAAATAGAGCACATTGAAATCAATTTCTCTCTCTCTCTCTCTCTCTCTCTCTCTCTCATTATTTTAAAAACTGGCGGTATCGGAGATGTTTTGTTTTTGCTTCATCGTCTATTGCCATCGAAAGAGAAAGAAAAGGGAAAAAGAGTTGGGAGTTTTTCGCCTTTTGTCTAGGTTCTGACAGGGCAGGCTTTGTGTCCGTGCCTTCCCGCCGACGGCCCAGCAACCTTCTAATTACTCTAACAGCTCCTTACATACCTTTTTCTTCTCTCTCTCTCTCTCTCTCTCTCTCTCTCTCTCACATATGCTCTTCTTTCCTTGTCTTTCTCTACCCCACTGCCTATCCCCGGCCTCCTCTCTCTTGTTGTTCCATGATAGCATATGAAAGGCTGTGTGTCGCAAAAAGGAGAGAGAGAGAGAGAGAAGAAAGAGAAAGAAGAAGAAATATCAATCCTTGAACAACCACTCAGGACTCCAACGCGTAATATGTTCTAAGAAGAGGCTGGTAAAAATCAAGTGTGAAAGTGTGAAAGCTGTCACCACAAGCGCACATTTTTAAGACTCTCTCTCTCTCTCTCTCTCTCTCTCTCTCTCTCTCCCCGTTACGATCGCTTGCAAGGCCCGAATGAAACAATGCAACGGTGGACAGAAGGAAATGTTGTCGATATTGCACAAAACAAAGCCCTTTACAAAGCAGGACAAAAACTCGGCTCCCTTTTTTTTCCATCCCTTTTATTTCCATCCCTTTTTTTTTCCATCCCTTTATCTTTTTTTCACAACACTGGAATCACTTTCTGGATAATAGAAAAGGCCTTCCCTCTTTTCTCAGTTTAATAAAATAGGATGAACATGAATCCTCACTTCATCACTGTATGCTGCTTTCTGTTTTTGGTGAATTCGTAACCGGGGTTACAGTGGGCAGTAATTTCGCCGTATTAAAAATTTCATACACGTGAAATGCAAGTCATTTAGCCGTAAAAGGTCGGGGAATACCGAATCAGGAAGCGAGTTCCACTGAGATCAATTTTCCGTAGCGTAATATATTATGTGTAAAGTACGAAGTGGAAGAAAAAACATCAATACATACTCAAATTTAAAATAAAAAAAAAAATCGGAAAAAGCTTTATACAATTTCTGAAACTAAAAGGAGATGGTTCCAGCTTTCTACGATACAGCCACGCCATTAAAGTTAGCCGTCGTGAAAACAGAGTAACATTTTGGAAAATTGGATACAAATCTCAAACCTACAATCAAAGCATCGTACATTCAATGTACACTAGTTAAACATAAAAACTAGAAAGGTACACAAAATATAACAGAGTATTCCAACAAAAATTCAATCAGCTCAAAGGCAATAATAAAAATAAAACCGCAGCTCATTAACCCAATTAAAATTCAAAGTGAAAATAAATTTAATCGATAAGTATCCTGCGTCACTCAAATCTACACCATAGTTCATCAAACCAATTGAAATTGAAAGTGAATATAAATTCAACGGAACAACAAATACCACGCACAACTGAAACGATGTCCCGGGAGTACAACACAAATTAAAAACAGAAGCTGATTTTAAAAATGCAATCATGTAACTTTCATCTACAAAGAACTATTCCCTTCCCACCCCTACCTCCCACCAGCTCCTCCTCCTCCTCCTCCTCCCTCCTGGCATCTCTCCTTCCACTTAACTAATACTTATCGGACAAAACCAGCTAGACGTCAGGAAAAAGGGGGAAATTGGTGTGTTTTGTCACCAGCGGCTCTTGCCAGGTAGAGTCGTGTCAACGTGCCCAGAATTAATGGTTCTCACGTGGGGGGAAGGAGAATGTTTGGGGGAGGGGTGGAACTCGAGGAGGAGGCGGAGGAGGAGGAGAGATGAAAAGTAGGGAGGAAGAGGTGGAAAGAGAGAGGAGGGAAGAGGTGGAAGAGTAAACAAAAAACGAAAAATAATTAAAAGAGGTTTTAAAACATGATTCTACCAAAGCTTAGAATCATTCATATATATATATATATATTATATATATATATATATATATATATATATATAATATATATATATACAAATAATAATCATACAATCATATAATGTACTCGTATATATATATATAATATACAAAATAGAAAAATTTAACAAACCCCCCAATTTTATAGCATAAAAATAGATGTTAAGAAAACGTTCAAATCCACACGACTATCACAGAGAGAGAGAGAGAGAGAGAGAGATGTTGTTGAAAATGCTGCTGATGTCGGGCGATATTGTTGTTGGCTTACTTAGGTGTGAGCGACCAGAGAAACTTCAAAGTTACACAGAAAGTAACAAAGTTTGGAAGAGTGTTTATAGAGAGAATTTCTATCACGTAACAAAGAAGCCTTTCCTACAGAATCAAACTGACGCACTCGTGTGTTAGCGTGTGCTTATGTGTGTGTATAAACATACATACATACATACATATATACAGTATATACTGTGTATATATATATATTTACATGAAGAAATATATATATATATATAAATCATCAATTCAGGATAGAGAGAGAGAGAATTCAGAGAGAGAGAGAGTCTGTGATGGTTCCTCGTTACAGTCTGAAAAAATTCTTTTTACCTCATTAGGATCGACCGCGATAGGAAGACACCTTGTCTTGGACGCTAACTGTGGAGACAAGGCAAACTGGCGAAGGAGGCCTATGATTTGTAGTGTATTTATCACATACACTTGCTCTCTCTTACACACACACACACACACACTCTCTCACTCTCTCTATATCTAGGATTATAAATTAGCACGGAAAAGAGATTTTTTTGCAGTAATTCCTGGCCAGTTTCGACTCTATATCTATCTATCTATCTATCTATACACATATAAAATATATGTAATATATAAATGATTTCTCACTAAAGTACATATTACGTTTTACACTTGACAAATAATATGTCACAAATACCGCTTAATATCGAATTCACTTTGCCTTGAGAATAAATTACACCCAAAGGGATTTACGTATACTTGCATCTGTCCGGGCCGAGATTGGAATAGATACCATTTGAGTTTCATATTATTATTATTATTATTATTTATTATTATTATTATTATTATTATTATTCAGAAATACACAGGAAGAAATTTATCTATCTGGATACACACACACACTTTGAATACAAAAACATTATCATAAAATCAAACTTCAGATTTGTCACAAGGAATTGGAATACAAACAAACGTCATCTTCCGTATGGTACATTTAGAAGCTTAACCAAAAGATTTGCTCAACCCTGTAATTCTACGGCCATAAGTAACTTAAAAGGACGAGATCATCTATCTTTTCTTGACTCTAACTTGATCTTTCTGAATGACGTCTTCCAATAATAGCAAATTCAAAATGTGTAAGGAAGGGGCCCATTCACCAAAAATCCCAATGTGACATTTCGTGAAAAGTTTTCGCTTGGGCCCTGTACAAGCTGACATCTTGCCGACCAGCCATTTTACATGGAACAGGATGCCGAGAAATGAAACTTACCTCACGTAAAAGAAACCTCGTAGGAAATATAAACTATACTGACAGTGTTTAAATAATACTTTTGCAATGAAACAAGATGTGAGAATGAGAAAAGATAGAGAGAACTGAATAGTCTTCTTATTATATTATATATATATATATATATATATATATATATATATATATATAATTCAACAAAATATATATAATTCAACAAAATATGTAGTACCATCTTTTGAATCTTCAAACATTACGCCTTGACAGTGGTAATCAAAGATATCATTTAAACGAAAATTTATTTAATTTAAAATTGAGCTATAGTCTGTGTGTGCATGAGTGTATGTTACGGTAGTTGATGCGCAATTTCATACATATTATACATACGTTACGAACAAACATGACAGCGTAAAAAAATGCACAAGGCGTATTTATAGTATGAAAAATGAAGAAATAAAAAACTGTAGTACTTATTTACGCTCTTTTGAAGGATCTTACATAGGGAGACGGAAAGGGGTAAGATTGAGGGGTGAGGGTAGGGGGGGGAGGGATTCACTTGAAGATCGTCTGAGACGCGTCTCATTCCTGTTTAAACATTAAGGTCGTCTCCGGATGTGTTTCGCTTCCCGCTTAAACATTATAACTTGTTTTGAAAGGATCTCTTTCCCCGAGGGGTTAGAAATACATTCGGCGGGAACATCTGTGTCTTTTGAATATTTATTATTCGTTGGGCTACTTTTTTTTTTCTTGAAATATTAGGGGAAGATGTTTTTTACAGTGGGTTAATTCGTCGTTTACCGTGCTCTCTCTCTCTCTCTCTCTCTCTCTCTCTCTCTCTCTCTCTCTCTCTCTCTCTCAGGAAAGCAGCTAGAGTTTCATTCAGTAATCTCGAAGTAGTAGAGGACTCTACATAAGGAAAAGTCTCTCTCTCTCTCTCTCTCTCTCTCTCTCTCTCAGAAAGCAATAGAGTTTTGTTCAGTAACCTCAAGTGGGGACTCTACATAAGGAAAAAGAAGTCTCTCTCTCTCTCTCTCTCTCTCTCTCTCTCTCTCTCTCTCTCTCTCTCTCTCTCAGGAAAGCAGCTAGAGTTTTGTTCAGTAACCTCAAAGTAGTAGAGGACTCTACATAAGGAAAAGAAGTCTCTCTCTCTCTCTCTCTCTCTCTCTCTCTCTCTCTCTCTGGAAAGCAGCTAGAGTTTTGTTCAGTAATCTCAAAGTAGGGGACTTTGCATAAGGAAAAGTCTCTCTCTCTCTCGTTTCTTACCCTTAAGTTACTTATTATGTAAACAAACTTTTTTCTTTTTTGGTAAAACGGGTTGTGTTTATATCAATTCATCACGAACGTTTAGCCGTCGACCTTGTGATACCCATCCCTCAATGGTTTTAATTTAACTTTTAAAAACAGAAACGTGTCTACCAGTAACACCTTAAATGTTCCCTCTTTCTCTACTACGAGTTTATTTTTATATATTAGGTCATCCTAAATTTTTCCAACGTTCTTCATCATATGCAATCTTTTACTTTAATCCAAAAACTTATAAAACAGAAAAAAAGCACGAGGTGCAACGATGTGGTATGGCCATGGGGAAGAAAAAAAAAAAAAACACCCTCGGTCATTTGCCCATGGTTGTTAGACAAGCACCGGAGTTAACCTTATCTGGACCGCATCTCACAAAAGGACTCGCTGTCCTGTCCCGATACAAACAGTCTTCAGTATCCTGGAATCTTTTTTTTTAGCAAGGTTTTTCGATTCCTAGTTTACACCATGGCTATCTCTTTTTTTTTATTTATCTCTTAGTCGTCAAAGTCTTCCGTTTCCAAGACTAATTTTCGCACTTTGATTACCATGTTTCCTCGTCTTTTAACAGAAGTTGGAATACTCCTACACGTCTGTGTCTGAGGTTCAAATGAAACAGTTCATCTCTTCTTCTAATTGGATTGATACTCTTCACCTCTTACTGAAGCTGAAATGAAGCAATATCTCTCATTCAAAAAATATTTTTAAGTCTGTCTCTTACCGGGTGAAATATTTCTAGTTGCAAAAATGGTTCCTTTCGTAACTTTACTCAGGTCAAAATATACTGAAGCAGATTTAACATAAAACTTTTTTATTATGCTAAAATATAATTAAACTAGAACATAAGCGCACTAACCGTTCGTCAGCTCACCGTGATTCTAATAAGACTGTGACTTAAAACGCCAATAAAGATAACCCATTTTAATCAAATCTGAACTAAGAGCGCCGGTATAAATCCCACCAAAAAAGTACAGACAAAAATACGTGATTTTAATCAGACCTTGACTAAAACGTTACGATAAAAAAAAAGGTCGACTTTGAATCAAGTCTCTACGCTACGAACTGATAAAAGTACAAAACTTAATCAGCATACCCTTCAAACACTTTTTTAAAGTACGTGACCAACCATAAATCTCTTGCTCTCAGAAACGAGTTCTCCAACTTCCTTATGTTAAATCAGACCTTCACAAAACATCCCCTTATAAGAAGGAAAAAAAAAAGAGAATGAAAAGAAAAAGAGAAAAAAAAGAGGCTCAGACAAACAATCCATTAACCTCATTATCGTTTTTCCCAGTAGGCAAAAACACATGTAAGATATTCTTTTAAACGAAGTGTGGGCGCTTCAGGTAGGCAGGCGAGTCCCAGGTACCACTCCGGCCGCCTCAGACCACAAACCCAATCGCTTCTTCGTCCTACCTCTTCTTCTTCTTCTTCACCTTCCTCTTCTTCTTCCCCCATCTCCCATCCCACTCCCCATATATTCTCAGCCTGTAGGATCCCTAAGATGCCCTGCCTCGACACGCAAAAGGGACCTAACTATCCTATTCTTTTCAGTATCTCAAATCGCTCACCAACTTACTCGGAAGCGTCGTTTCCATGTTAATGTATTGTCTTGATCAAACTGTAAAAAATCTTTCAAGCAAAACTTTAAATCTTCAAGAAAAACACAGAGAATATCATTATCCCCCATAAAAATCATATAGTCTATCATATTTTTTTGAGGATGGGGGCGGGGTCACTATCAATGTTTTTGAGATTTTTGTCTCATTAGACGTCTCCATTTTCTTCTTAATTTTTTTTTTTTTTAGCATGTGGACCCTTTGTCTTATCATCTGAGCTTTTGGTCTCAGTGGTCTTAAATTTTCAGCATGTGGTCTCATAAGGTCATCTAAAACTTTTGAACTTTTCATTTCCACGTTCTTCTCAATTCTAGGCTTTTGATCTTCTTCATTTTAGAACTTGGGTCTCAGTAGTCATCCTAATTTATGATTAATTGGACTCCCTGGTCTCCCTAATTGGAAATTAATTAGAACCTGGATCTCAGCATAATTTCAATACGCGACTTCTAAAACTGCCAACTGATACACAGAAACAGGATGACCTTTATATTTATACGTAAGTATACTGCAAAATGATTCAGGATTCAGTGAGGTTTTCTGCTGGATGTTCATCCTTGATTCTGCATTTGATCGATGAAAGTGGCACTCTGCGTTACCCTGTTTTCTCTGGAAACTTACTGCATATGTGGGAAAAGGCTTTACCATTTCATACGATATATATATATATATATATATATATATATATATATATATATATATATATATACCTATATATATATATATATATAATCCTACTGCAATCACACATAAACAGATTGCAGGATGATAGAAGGACAATTTCTGCTCACATCTCTCTCTCTCTCTCTCTCTCTCTCCTCTCTCTCTCCTCTCCTCTCAGGGAAGCTCCTGAGGAGGACCCTCCTGCTGGTGGCAATAACGACCATCGCTCAAAAAGAATTAGGAGAAGGAGAAGAAAAAAAATGCTAGGATCAACGTCTGGCAACGTGCCCCCGCAGTCCTGCCATCCTGTCCTACAAAGCTTCTTTTATCGTTTTATGATACTTGTGGTCTGGTTTAGGATCCTAGCGATCTTAGAGACGTGTCCTTAAAGGTTATGAACTTCTTGGGATGGGGACGGGGAGAGGTTGGAGGGGAGGAGACACTGTATTTTGGTTCAGCGGGAGGTCTTTTACACTCTAAGGGTTATTACACTGTATTATGGACTTCGAGGAAATACACGATCAATTACACAAGAGTTTAGGGCGGAAGGGTATATCTTTGTTGTTATAATTACGTCAAACGAAGATCAGTTTCGTAATTTGAACAAAATTTATACATTGCACTATATATACACACACACTATATATATATATATATATATATATATAATATATATATATATATATATATATATATACACACACATATAATGCTAAAACAGTACTTTTCTTTCGAGCTTAATTGAACATAACTTCGTAACCGCAGCCAAAAAGCTTAACATTTGGAGAATACCGAAGTGACATTCAAATCAATAATTTGCTATCTCACACTACGATTACTTGTAAGTAACAAGGTCTACAGAATATTGCTTTGACCTTGGTAAGTAATGGCAAGAAAATAACAGTACCGAGATATACCGAGAAATACCACAGATTATTTTCAGATATTATTACCTATGCCGTATGCGAACACATATAATTTTACAATGTCTGGTTAAACTAAGATATACTTAATTTTTACAATGTTTACTAACTGTTGCTAAGACAATCATAACGTGATTGTATCTTTGTCCGCACTGTAACTACTTTCAGTAATTGTAATCGGAGCGGAGTTAAGAAAATTATTATTATTATTATTATTATCATTATTATTATTATTATTATTATTATTATTATTCGAAGGGAGTAAACCCTCTTTCAAGCAAGATCGGTTAAAAAGAATGGCAGAATCATTAGAAATGATTTTATATAAGGTCTTTCAGTTCCACTGATGCGCCATTATTTTTAAGTGAACATAATAATAATAATAATAATAATAATAATAATAATAATAATAATAATAATAAGTAATAATAATAATAATAATAATAATATTATTATTATTATTATTAATATTAATATTATTATTATAATATTAATGTGCACAATCAAAAAACCACGTATTTACTTCGTTCTTAAACAATGAGATCTACTCCCTGACTTTATAAAAATAGATACACTCATGTTCATGACAATACCCTACACAGAGTCAAGACTAAACACAATAAGAACAAAGCACGAAATAAAACTGATCAAGCAACAATAAAAAGAATACGGAAAATAAAAAAAAAAATAAAATAAACGGCTGAACGAAGGCATCCCAGCGCCCTTTAAAGAAATGCTAAGAGATGAGTCCCTCTTCATTCTAATTTCTCTTGAACAAAAGAAACGGCTCCTCATATTTTAAAGGAAAAATCTGTGGCATCTGCCGCAAACCACAAACACGCTCTCTCTCTCTCTCTCTCTCTCTCTCTCTAACAGGAAAAGCTCTTGACGAATCTGGGAAAATGAAAATGGTCCTATATACATTTATTTCTTATATTAAATTGCTCGTCCATCATGTTATAGGCATACATCAACTAGACTCAATATGGTGCAAAGATGCGTTAAATTTAGTAGCGGGGAAGAGTAAGATTCTCCGCGTTACTGTTGAATTTCTCTATTCATGAGCCACCCTCTGATAGGAAAATTATTTACAAAACACAAACTCTCCTCTTTCTCTCTCATTCTATATATATATATATATATATATATATATATATATATATATATATATATATATATATATATATATATGTATATATATATATATATATATATATATATATATATATATATATATATATATATATATATATATATATATATACATATAAACATACATAGTACATATACATATATAATGAAAGAGAGAGAGAGAGAGAGAGAGAGAGAGAGAGAGAGAGAGAGAGAGAGAGAGAGAGAGAGAGAGAGAGAGAGAGAGAGAGAACATGAATTGGTAAAATCTATGATTCCTCCCCTAAAGTCCGATTAATTTCCTCTGACAACAAATACGATAAGTATTTCTGTGACTGTTCATGCACAAAAAAAAAAAAACTAGGATAAAAAAAATCCTTAAAACAAGCGCATGCCGCAAATAAGAAAAAAACTACTTTTCCGAGAAATCTCGACTGCTTATTCGCGTTAGAAATGAATAAAAAAAAAAAAGAGGGTAAATTAGCATTTCTTACATAAATATTCCCGCTCTCTTCCCTTCCCGTAGAGATGTAATCTGCGGATTACATGGGCGTGTTTTGTGGGCTAACTTTTTAAAAAAGAATACAAAGGAGTCAGTGGGTGACGCCGCCGTCCGTTTTTCCCGAGGTAAAACCAACCAGCCTTGTTCCCCCCGTAGGCTATTTCAGCACCCTGTTACAGCGGTCCCCTTACCACTGGTCCTGAAATATAGTTCCATTAAGTCTCTCTCTCTCTCTCTCTCTCTCTCTCTCTCTCTCTCTCTCTATCTACGAGAGTTCGTTTCTCTGCGTCTTTTTCACACAGCGTTTTATAATGAGTATGTTTATGCTTTCTCAGGTGTGTGTATGTGGCGCTTTCGAGTCTCTCTCTCTCTCTCTCTCTCTCTCTCTCTCTCTCTCTCTCTCTCTCTCTCTCTCTCTCTCTGTGTCATGGGTTGGTGCAGGACTACAGTGCAGATTCAATAGGTGGTTTCTCACTTTCTCATGGTTTTGTGTAATAATCAAATAATCTAGGTGGTCCTCTCTCTCTCTCTCTCTCTCTCTCTCTCTCTCTTATATAAACCTCTCGTGGTAGTCGTTGTCGAAAATGCATTTTTCAAAAGGTAGTCTCCTGGCTAAGCGTAAAGGCTGCATCTTGTAAGAGTCTCTCTCTCTCTCTCTCTCTCTCTCTTCTTCTGCTGGGTGTAATGCTGTCACCAGAACCACAAACCTGGCACCACATGTCCCACCCAACCGCGATACAGCTTTGTGGCTTAAGTTTGAGGAACGAAAAAAAGATTTAAGGCTAAGGGAAGAACGGACGACAGAAAGGACGAAAGAGAGAAGAGGGAGGGACAGGAAGAAAATTTGACGAATGCAGAAATAAACAAAACAGTGATAGAAAAAGGTCTAATTCTCTCATTTTAAGTTTAAGAACTCATGTTCGTTCCAAGCCTAGATAAAAAAAAAAAAAAAAGTACACAAATGCGCCGAAATTTCTCCGGCGCAATCGAGTTTTCTGTACGGCGTATAATCAAGGTCACCGAAAATAGATCTATCTTTCGGTGAGTGCTCGACAATGCTGTATGAGCCATGGCCTATGAAACTTGAACCACTGGCCCGAGTGGTGGCCTATCTTATATCGTTGCCGAAGCATGATTATGACTAACTAAAACTACTGAGGATAGGGCTGCAATTTGGTATGTTTGATGATTGGAGGGTGGATGATCAACACCAATTTTGCAGCCCTCTGTCAATAGTTTTAAGATCTGAGGCGGACAGAAAAAGTGCGGACGGACAGACAAAGCCGGCACAATAGTTTTCTTTTACAGAAAACTAGGAATGGAGGGGATAACCAGTGCTGTAAACAGAAAAAAATTACTGGTATTGATCTGGTACAAACAGCAACACGTCTTAAAGAAGCCCAAAAGCCAAGAGGATAAATAAGAGCATTTTGTGGTGAGCGGCATGTGCACGAGACTTCAGGTTTGGAATTCTATCCCTACTTCGTTTTTCCCGATCCCAACAATCCTTCATTCTTCAGAGGTTTATCAACTGTCTCTTTTTATAGTTTCCATCAAGTCTTGACTAAATAAGTGGATTGGGTTGTTCCTTCTACTGATCACTATATTGCATACACACACACACACACACACGACCTTCCCCCTAAAAGAAGGTGATTTTGAAATTCGTCTAATTATTAGGCACATAAGTCACTGTATAAGCAATCACACATAATGGATTTTAACAGTATTGTTCAATCCTCCCAGGGGATTAAACTCAGCCCTTCTGACTATTTTTGTAGGATTGTTATACCAGGGGGTACCTTTAAGAGAACATATAAGAATAATCAAACTGAAATGAATGCTTAAGATAACACCTCGAAAGAAAATATAATGAAATCTCATCAAATTTCGCTCAGGCTCCATTTTGTTTAATGATATACAATGCTTATGACATTTAATATTAGGAAATGGATGTCGCAGACTACTTATAATCGGTCAGTGACTTACTAGGGAGAAATTAACTAAAATCGTTTTGGCTTTCTGTCATAGAAAAAAAAAAAAATTAAAACACTATAACATTTGTGTTTTGCACGGATTAAAATCATTCATTCACATACTTTATGAATGCCGGAACAACGGCCGTCTAGATCATTTCCAGTCATCCCAATTCTTAACTTTACCCCGCTAAAGGACGGCAAAGATCACACAAGAACTACGAAATAAGTAAGATCTGTGACCTCAATGACGTGGGAAGGCGGACAGGGGAAGCATATGAGAACTGACGTTAAATGCGAGATCTGGACAAGCGTGATGAACGCGAATAAAAATGCAGTCTAACAAAAAAAAATTAAAGTGCAGGGAAAAGGAGGAGGAGGAGGAGGAGGAGGAGGAGGAGGAGGAGGAGGAGGAGGAGGAGAGGAGGAGGAGGGGGAGGGAGGTGGTAGGGTTTTAGAAAAGCCGAAAGAATCTTCAGGGGACGTCGGATGCTGGCGCGAGGCGGTGGGGATGATATTTAAGAGCGTGGTCATTCGTGGCACCCCCTGGGCCATCATTCTATCCAGCCTTTTAACTAAAATTTAGTCCTTTACCGAAGCCTTTAGAAAACCAGCTTCATATTTCGCAAATCCACCTGCTTTCCTGATCCTCGGGATTGATTAACATTTTTCTAGATTCCAAAAAGACAGCAACGGGAAGGGGGGAGGGGTGGGGGAGAGGGGTGGGGCGAGAAAGAAGGGCTTGGACAGAACGCGGAAGAGAACGGACGGAACTACATCGTAGGAGTCTTCGCATCTCTCTCTCTTTCTCTCTCTCTTTACACCGAAAGGGCAAAAAGGTCTCCCTTAAGTTGTCGCCATCACTATACCCACCTATAGCCTTCCAACGCGTTAATTTCCCCCTTCTTCTTCTTCTTCTTCTTCTTCTTCTTCTTCTCCCTCCTCTTTTTCTTTTTTTTTCGAAACTGCTCGGTACCACTCGCTGAGACTGATCGTGTGGCCACCCGCTGGGGGCCGTGTATGCACAATGTCAAGAGACCCACTTATAGAGAATAATCTCCACTCATCCATGCAGACAGTTTAACCCTGATGAAGGAGCTTATGGGAGATTTTCCTGACTAATGTGCTCGGACTGCCTGTAACCCAAAGAAAGGATTATATATATATATATGTATATATATATATATATATATATATATATATATATATATATATATATATATATATATATATATATATATACATACTAACTCAATGTATGTATATATATATAATGTGCACGTGTATTTGCTCCTTAAAGTACACCCCAACAAACATGAAACCAAAAGCTAAATTTCACAAAACAAGAAAGTAACCAAACCTCGCGGCCGTCGCAAAAGAAACAACGGCTTCTTTCAGGCAACATTCTCCATCAATTTGCACATCTGAGCAACCTGCGAAATACTGGCAATGAGAACGACAAAAAAATGGTCGTTTTTAGTTTATCCGCCATTTTACGCTTGAATCAATCAGAGAATAACATAGGTCTGTTATTAGCGTGTGTATGTATACGGGGAAGAACGTTGCGGGGGATGGGGAGAAAGGGAGGGAGCCGGATAATGCGATGGAGGGACAGTGCGAGGCAGAGCCAGCCAGCCACCCGTGGCAGCGAGCGCCATCTGTGGACCAACTCTCTCACTCTCCTTCAAGCTGGCACTGACGCCGTTGTACCGACGAAGGTGGCGAAATACCGCCGATGCAGCGATATCACGCTTTCGGTGAATTCTGATAATTCTATTCATGATATTAGATGAATTTATCTCTCAGCGCTGTTACGCTTCCTAGTTATAGAATATCACAAAGGAACGAAATTTGAGGATACGTCTGCTGCTGAATTTGCGCTTGAATTATCTGCGCCGATAAAATTAATACTTGTATAAATACTAATTTCCATCCCCAATTTTTCTATAATAATAATAATAATAATAATAATAATAATAATAATAATAATAATAATAATATGCCCTTGAAGAATTTATAGATAGGAGTGGGACGGCCATATAGATCATCCTCCAGCCAAATCAGGCGACTTGGCGCTCACCAACCTTCAGAGGAGGTAGGTAGGTAGGTAGGTACCTCGGCTACCATCATCATAAGCACCTGCTAATGACTCATCGGTTGTCATTCTCACGTCAGAACGACCTCACCCCCCGCTGTCCCCACCGATAACCCATCGTAAAGTCCTGGATATCATTAATCAAAGTGCACCTCAATTCCAGCACCTCCAAAGACACTTTTCTAATTCCAGCTCCTCCCCGACGGTCTCCTAGTACTAGCGAGCGAGCGAGCGAGCGAGGGAGGGAAGCAAGAGGAAAAAGGCACCGGGGGACATTATTAACCAGAGGCACCTCCATCAAAAGGTGCCGTAAAGATGAGTTTTATCGACTGTTAAGTGACGGGAAGAGAGAAGAGCCAGGGCGAGCGACTTCGTCCTGCTTCGGCCCGAATGGGAAAGTCCCAGTCTCCTCCTCAGCCAGCGGCAGGCAGTCGTCGTTGTCGGAAACCGTCGGACTAGGGTTTCCATGTAAACAGAAAAGTGATGCTTGTAAAACTGGAGGAATATAATCAGTCTTCTTCACCTGTGGTCACCCCGTTGGGAGAAAAAAGAACAGCGTAGTGGAATGGGTGAGAGAGAGATAGTGGGAGGAGGAGGAACGGTGTCCCCCGAGGAGGAGGAGGGGGAGTAGGAGGAGGAGACGTGGTGAAGGAAACAACGGGTCGTGCAGTTGAGGCGTCTCGCCACATGTGGTAACCGCCTCGCCTCTTACTCGCCCAGCGCGCCATAAATCACCCCGTGTGACGTCACCAGACAGTTTCACAACAAACATGGCCGCCGCGCGAACATGGCTGCGCTGACCACCACGTGACAAGATCTCTCGATCTGCTCCTATGGTACTTTATTGCCGTTCATTATCAATCGCAATCCCTGACAGCAGACAGCTCTTGCCAAAAGGCATCAGTGGACGATAACTTACCAAACGTACGACTCTAGGAGGTGAAAGAACGTAACGAGTCTGCTACCTGCAGCCCTTCCTACCCCCCTCAAGGATCTATACCAGAAGGGGAAAACGAAAATTTATGATAACCTTTGGCCCTCACAAGTTTATGAATGAGTAGGGAGAGCCCTAATCATAGTAAAAAGACGGATAGTAATGCCCTGATAGGTCAAGGCCGCGATGGGAAGACGAGTTTTACGAGCATATGGTAATTTATGGAACACATTCTGCAGTGGGAATTGATAGTTCTTTTGAACTTAGGTGAAATAGCCTGTTGGGGATATATATTCAGTGTTACAAATAAATACATTCCCATGGAGAACATGGGATATTTGCTAGCGTTAATCCACTTATGCAAACACTATCTACAGCTATAAAAAAAAAAGTTGTCGAATCAAAGCACAATCTCCTCGCACATACCGTCCTCTCTAGACTCACCCTTTGTTTATCTCTTGTTGCCTCACGACTCGAATCAGCGTAGAGGTGAAAGATTACTTAATGTGTATGGAGAGCAATGCAACAAAATAGATCATGAAACTTGACGTGGCGAAATATCGAAATCTACACGTACATTTTTCCTCTGATAGCAGTTAGAGCAGGACAGTGCTCTGCTTTACTGGTAGGCTTAGTACTACTATCAAAACAATAAATACGTTAATTAATGACCCAGTATATCGCTGATTACAAACCATAGGCTTAGGCTTAATCTAACAAATGGAACTATATCAAACATTCACAATTCAAGCAATAAAACCAGTAGACCCACTCATTCCTTCGGTCTACTGAACTGTACTTCTCAGTCACGTGGAAGATAAAAAGAGCAGGGGAAATAGTACATTTCGCAGGAGGTGTGTTGCAGTGCCATGACGACGGGCGCCGGCATCCTCTCTCATTACCTCTGACAGGCCACTCTTCAGACTGTTTGGAAAGTAGGCATTTTATGAGGCATTTATAGACATAGTGTGTTTATAACCCATTGACTCAGGACAGTTATTGGTTCGATAGCATCGAACTCTGGTCACTGGAGAGGGGAGGAGGGAGGGGTGGGGGCAGGGGTTGATATTCCTGATTGAGGGACGAAGAAGAAGAAGAAGAGGGAGGGGCGACTATTTCCGACTGAGGAGGACAAGGGGGGCGGGGGAAGTAAGGATATTCCCTGACTGGGAGATTGTTATTCCTGCCTGAAGACGTAGGGGAAGGGTTGGTTATTCCTTATAGGGAGTGAGGTGAGGAAGGGAAGATGGTTGTAGCTGACTGAAGGAATGAGGAAGAACTTGACGTATTCCTCACTGGGAGACGAGGAAGATGAGGATGGTTATTCCTGATTGAGGAGGATGAGGAAGGGGAAGGATTACTAATAATGAGGGGCGAAGATGGTTGTTCCTGGGAATATGGAAGAGGGAGAGGGTATCTCCCGATACGGAGACCAGGAAAGGGAGGAGAGAGCAAGAGAGAGTTCGTACAGAATAATGAGAGAGAGAGAAAGAGAGCTGTTAATTTTTTTACTCTTGTTACTGTCCACGATACACGAATTTCTTTAGAGAATGAGCTTTTGTAGAGCAGAAAATTAACAATCATAAGATACATAACGACCGTGAGAAGGTCAAGAGCCCAAGCTCTCTCTCTCTCTCTCTCTCTCTCTCTCTCTCTACCCTTTTGGTTAGGCGATGGTGGGAGATTTGGAAGGCAGAAAAAGGAAGATGGGATGACAAAAGGAACACTCGGGTCAAGATGACATCTCTGACCTGACAGCCAAGAGGACATGAGTCCATTGTATGATAATTTCCCTTAAACGCTGGCTCTCCGAGGACATCAGATAATAACAACGAAAAGGTAGCTGGAGTATCTTCACCTTTAAGTATTATTTATAAATACAATTTTTTTCTTCTTCTTCTTCTTCTTCTTCTTCTCTTCTCGCTATCTTCTCTGGTGGGAGGCCGGACACAAAGGACAAAGATCGCTCGTTCGCTCGTTATATCATGTGACGAAACGCTCGTTGCTGCTCGGCGAAGAGAGTGAGAGAAAGTACCAACGTCCCTACAAGTAAGAAAGTTAGAGCATCTCCCCCACAGGTAAAGAGAATTAGAAGAACATCTTCCTAACGAAAAGAGAAAAAAATCTCCTCACGATAAGAAAATGGGAAAGAAAATGGGACAATGATCTTTGCTGAAACAGAGAGTGGAGGAAAGGAGAAATAAATACATAAGGAAAGAACGATTTTCTTTCTAAAGCTGAAAATGGGAAAGGAAATGGGACAATGATCTTGCTGCTGAGACAGAAAGTGGAAATGTTAATAATTCCTACAGGGAGGGAAAGGGAGAAATAAACTTTCTATAAGGAAAGAACGTGAGAAATTTTCTTTCTGAAGAGATAACGTTAATGTGTCGAACAACTAAGACCTGATTTCCACATTTCACAAAGGCCAGATGAAGGAAATCAAAGTATTAAACTGCGCATGTGACCAAAGTTTTCTTTTTAATAATTTGTACAGAGAAAGCAAATTGCTTTTCATTTTGCTCGTGGATTAGGTACTTCCGAATCCACTGATCCTTCGCTTTGCTCTCTAAAATTGTACTTTATTTTGTCCATACGAAAAAATCGACTGACCTTCCTACTACCACTACTACTACTGGTACTACTACAAGATCCCCTTTCTGCAACTACCATAAAGACTATTCATAATCACTGTTCCATTCTTATCAAATACCATTTTTTTCTTATTTGCTTTCGCACTCTTATATTACCTGCTATTCTTTCTCGGTCTAATTATTCTTCAATTTTTCCTCTAATCATTCCTTTCATAAGATAATTCTTGACATTACTTTCCTTCCATTATTTTTCAATCCTCTTCCTGCCATTCCTTCGTCTTTCCGTTTAGGCAATGGAGACGTCTGCCATAACATGCCTACAACTTACGATGACATTCTACGACATTCTATCGCGCTCGTCATTCTTCCATTCTTTCTTAATCTCATTTTCCCTTCCCTTCCTTCCTTTCCTTCCTCTCCTCCTCCTCCTCCTCTCCTACTTCCCCTAGGTCGTGAGGGTGGGTTATGTCCCGGGCTCTCGGGTTACAGACGGTGGGTTTACAGCCGTTCGAACGAGTCTTAAATCCGTTAAAGGTGTACTTGGGCAAGAAGACCTCACGCTATAAGTCCTCTCCTCACACCCGACTACCCTCGAACGGCTTCCCCCCCCAAAAAAGTGAGACGCATCCTGATTGGTCCCTATCACTCTCTTGGCCAATGACCAAGGGCTTTTCAGGGAGGTCCCTTAAACGTTCTTACGCTCGACCGGGCGACACTCGAGAGGGAAAAATCTTTCCATATTGCGACTTAACGAGACATTATTCGGGTCCTTTTCGTCTCATCTTTTAAACCCCTTTTCTCCCTTGTCATTTTCGTCTCTTCCTGCTGCTTTTTTTTTTTTTCTCCTCCTCTCCTCGTCCTTCCTCTCACTCTTGCCGATTTCCTGGGTTACTTTATGCGTGGAACAATGAGCTAAAATGATTATCTTTTTACACTTGAAGGTTGTTCAGGGGTTTTGTTCATGAATAGCGAGAAGTTTGTCCTATCCGCAAATAAGACTAGTTCATTGAACTGAATGTAGAATTTAGGCCAAAGGCCAAGCACTAGGACCAATGAGGTCATTCAGCATTCATAAACACTTCAGTGTAAATGTACGATAATCACTGGTTGTTCAGATTATTCTCAGCGATGCACAGATGTTTTTATCGTGAAAGATATCTTCAAAGCATTTATTCTGTGTGTGTGTGTGTATCAGAGAGAGAGAGAGAGAGAGAGAGAGAGAGAGAGAGAGAGAGAGAGAGAGGCTACATTAACCCCATTCACAATTTCGAAACAAGCACAATGACGACAGCTACGCAACTCTCTCTCTCTCTCTCTCTCTCTCTCTCTCTGTGTGTGTGTGTGTGTGTGTGTGTGTGTAAGTGTGTTATCGCCGTCATCCAAGTGCGCTTATCGCCGTTATCAGCATTTCCAATAACCCATCTGGGTTTTTTATCTTATCGCTTTAACATCGCAACACGAGTCTTAGTTTAACATTGAGACGTCTTTAATCATGCTATATCAGATACTCGATGATTTCTTTTACCGTTATTTTGTTCAGTTGTCTTCATTATTAACCTGAATAGTAATAGGAAATTGAATCAGAAGGATGTGGACCCTCTCTTAAACATGGCTGTATATATTGTCCATTATTGCTATACAAGAGAAAAGTACAAAACGCAAAAACTAACAAGAGGATCTAAAATTAATTCGACTGATGCAGCTATCTTATTAAAGAAAAAAAATCAGTTATAATAACAGCCCCCTTAGCATACTGCATTTAAGATTTAGCAAAAAAAAAAAAAACTATAACAACAGCTTCCTTAACTTACTAAATTTAAGATAACCACACAAACAGAAAGAAATTTCATCAGCAAATTAAACACAGCAAATGGGATTACCCGACTGGTTAAGAACCTCTCAAACATTGGTCAAACCTGAATCAATACTAACACTAATATTCCGCAAACAAATCCTTTCACTTGCTGCATTAAATCTGGGATTCCCGCTACATCAAAATTCCACAAAATTCAAACTTATTTCGGCTTTTTCAAAGGACCCCAGGTGTTGGGGAAGGCACGTGTTCGTCACGGAATAACCAACATGCAAATTGTCAATTCAATTTCTTGTTAAAATGTTCTCTCGCAAATGTTATTCAGTGTCTTAACGATTTACAAACATCTGAGAGTTTCGTTTATATGCTAGAAGTTGAGAGAGAGAGAGAGAGAGAGAGAGAGAGAGAGAGAGAGAGAGAGAGAGAGAGAGAGAGAGAGAGAGAGTGTACTAAGGTTACGAATATACAGGAGTTCAGTGTTGACGAAATTTGTACTGGCAATTCTTGTTAAAGTGAAAAATTTTTAGTAACTTTTCCCTATAACCTTAATAAATTCAGTATAATTAAAACTAAAGTAAATTACTATCACTAATTTAAACCTAGCATTACATAATTAGCATAAACGTACCCGGATACGAACTCGTAATTTTTTCACCTTCAATATGGCGTCAAAAGGGGCGCAAACATCCCGTAGAGATTTTGACCCAACCATTCGAGGTGAGATCAATTTTTGCCAATATTTTATTTCTCAGACAGAAGTGATTAAATGAAAGAATATTACCACACAGTCCTTAATCACTTTCACTTTTTGTCAGTGATGTATGAAGCTATATCGCTTCATAAATCAACAAACTAATTTCATAATAAAATTAAATATTTTACATGAATTGGGTTATATATAAGGATTGAAGTAGTTTAAGTCAATGGTAAACTAAAATTAATGGTCGTCTTGTATACTCCAATTTCAAAGAACCCTTTTCTTGGAAACAATAACAATAATAATAAATAAAAATAATCAGCTATTATCATTATCTATACACCGACTGACAGAGCGAATGACACGCCCATAATTTACAAAGCCATCAACAACAAATAAATAGGGAGAGAGGAAAATAAGGATAATGGAGCAGGGTGGGGGGTGGAGGGGGAGGGAGGGGGTGGGGGGGGGAGGACGACCAAAGGCGTAATGAAAGGGAGGATAAGTTGTTGTCGAAGTACAGTGAAAAGTTCCGCCATATCTTTCCTTGATTCTTCTCTTATCGCTCCAATAGTCACAGGTGCGTCAAACGTCCCGCGACAGGAGAGAGAGAGAGAGAGAGAGAGAGAGAGAGAGAGAGACTTTCAGACAAATTTAACTCTTTCAGTTCCGGTATTTGCTCCTAACAAAAGCACAGATAGCAACACACACGAACACACATTACTCACACGCACACACACACACACACACACACGCACGCACACAGGTCTTTAACTTATCTCAGACCCGAATTTTATCAGGTCCTCAGTGTTAGCGGCCATGAAAGGGGCCGCTCTTTCATAAAATCCCCTCCAAACTATCAACTCGACCGATACCGAGGCGACGGCTTGATGAATGAGCTTAATCAGCGACTTCAAAACAAAGTGACTTGAATCATTCCCACACTCGAAGAGTCCGGATTTATACATATATTTTTTTTTTCCTCTCTCTCTCTCTCTCTCTCTTTATCGCAGGTGATAAGATTAGCAACCAGCCATCATCTGGTCACTTCAGGTGTTATCTCAATCAAAGGTTTAATCTAAATGATAATAGGGAATAATTATAGGCGAGCAAAAAGGATTACAACACCTGCGATTTGTCATTTTCGACTGGCTGGGGAATGTATAAATATTTCATTCTTGAACTGACTCATCTCCGCCAGGATACAATATCCTGTGGGGCGAGGATTATCAGACGTGATTATGGGTATTATAGGATGCTGAAAGAGTAATCGACGGTGAAAACTACTACCTGGAGAAAACAAAACGTTCCGTAATAAGCAAAATGATATAAAAAAAATATTTTAATTAACTTTTTCACATGCAACACGACGTAATAAACTGGCGCCTTTTATCACCAAACGAGTCTTTTGTGACTAAAATATAATTAAGTTTAAAAACCCTCTTCGAAATATTCAAAATATCAGAATGACATTAAAATCTGCTTCGTTTAAATCGGACTGCAAAAATAATACAAAATAAATAATACAGTCCAGAGGAATCGAAACCACAAAAAATAATGTCATTTTGTCCTTTTGTTTTCATATGAAGGAGCAGAAAATGGCCCTGAAAAACATGAAGAAAAATTAATACAATGGCATTATAATTCATCATTCTCTCACCAGAGAGCGAATGACGAATTATAATGCCATTGCACTCATTTTTTCATATTTTTTCAAGGTCTTTTTCTGCTTCTTCCTATCAAAATATAAAAGAATATTATTCATCGTCATTTTGATCATAACGAACAATACAGAAGGGAGTCCAAATAACACACACAATATCAATATTTTAATATTTTAATCCCCCATTCTCACCAGGAGAACCCTGCGAAAAGCATCTCCCAAGAAATGAGAAGAAAAAGCATCCACATTACAATCCAGCGTTTCCAGATCGTTGCCAGGACTATACTTCAGGCACAGCTATTCCATTCCACTTTAAAGCAGGAGGTCCTTGAATAACCATTCTTCACCTTCTCTCTCTCTCTCTCTCTCTCTCTCTCTCTCTCTCTCTCTCTCTCTCTCTCTCTCTCTCTAATAACGCAAAGTGGTAAAATGCAATCTAACTGCATATTAATAAGTTCACACGCAATTAGTCATAAGTGAAAATGAATGAGGAATAAGTCAGAAAGTAATTGAAAAAAGGAAAGACCGAGAAAAGCGAAGAGAGGAGAGAGAGAGAAGAGAGAGAGAGAGAGAGAGAGAGAGAGAGAGAATCAATAAAACTTTCGATGCTATGACATGTGTGCCGTGAACAAACGAGTTCAACATTCGACATCATCACGAAAACGCCGCAGTTAATCACGACTGCAAACGTAAGCACATTTTTTTTTCTCTCTCCGTTTTTTATCTTATTATTCTCTACTGAAGAGGATGACAAGTGTTACTCAAAAGAACCAAGTCCTTCACTTCATTTCCCCCTCCCCCATCCTCAAAACATCACAAATTGAGCCCCAGCAAACGTCAACAACCCCTTTTTGGCCCATGAGTCAAAAGCCCAACCCAAAAGAAGAAGTCTGCTTTAAAAATTGGGACTCATCAGCAGAGCTCTTCATCAACAAGAGCAGAGTCATCACAGCGACCTCAATGGCAGGTCAGTCTCCTGAGTGACCCCTTTTCACTTAATGCTGCTTTAAAAACATAAAGCTATTTATATATAAAGCATCCGCCATGGTCCCTCCTCCCCCTCCTCCAACTCCCAACCGCCAAAAATCCCTCCATCACAAACCCCCGACAAGAAATCCATCTTCAAAGGTTTTACGGTGCAACAGATGACAAAATGGAAGAGTATAACGAATATGTCCGGGCACACCACTCTCATGCTCCTACATATATTCACAAATGGTCATAAAGAAATAGACCCACGTACACGCGCACACACGCACACGCAAATGCACAAGCTCGCAGTCAACACGTACATGTCCCCATGCCCACCACTTACTCTGGTGCCTCCTCTACTCTGCTGGTTCTCTCTCTCTCTCTCTCTCTCTCTCTCTCTCATTGCTGTTTTCTCTCGCTCTCTTCTTCAACCCCCAAAACTGATCAATCCAGGGTGCCAATTGCTCTCCATGTCGTCCTTTTGGCACCCACACTGGCACTGTTTAGAACGAGGGGGGAGGGGAGAGACTTCAAGAAGGTCGTACAAGATTTACTATAAAACGAAGTGGTCGTAGTAAAATAAACTGATAAAAACGACGGCCAGTCTTCCGCCATGCCACCTTTAAAAAGCCTCTCTCTCTCTCTCTCTCTCTCTCTCTCTCTCTCTCTCTCTCTTACCATCAGGCAATTCTTCAGCGTGGGATTGCCAGCAAAAGTAAGCAAGCAGAGAGCAAACAATATTTCATGGCGACGCTGCCAACAAATCAAACGAGGGAATGAAGCAGAATCATCGGGAAAGCAAACACGACATTAAATGGCGATGATATCCATTGTCTGACGCCATAACCCGCCGCTTACACTCAAATGAAAGAAAGGGAATTAAAATAAAAAAAAAAACAAAAGATTAAAGGGAAAAAATCTGGTAGGCGCTTCGAGGCCCCAATAAAGCCAAGACTACGACCCTGGAATGGGCCGTGGCAGGAAGACTACAAGGGCTCTCTTTTTTTTCCTCCTGGTTTTCCAGGAGTCCATTCTCAGGGTGGCAGTGGGCGTTCGTTCTTCTCGTGCCACCGCCATCTTGTCCGGCTTAAAGGGGACCTGTGGCTCTGGCACAACGAGAGAGAGAGAGAGAGAGAGAGAGAGACTAGCTGCTGGAACGAAGCGCACACACAACCCTGTCCCTGGAAAGCTCCCGTCCCTCCCTACCTCCCTCCCTCTCTCTCTTTCCAATGTTATGGTTTTCCATCACGTTTCCAGCTCTCTTTATCTTTGGCACTTTCTGGAGTGGAAAACCTAAACCCCCTTAAAACCGGTGCTAACTTTTCGTTTGACTCCCGGTGTTGATAATCATTCTTTGGTTTTATTAATCACTTTCTTCTACCGCTTGGACCTTCCTTCCTTCCTTTCTTCCTTCCTTTTTCTTCCTTCCTTCTTTTCTTCCTTCCTCGCCGCCATTAACCTGCGAATTATCATGGGATTATCGGCACTTGCAACGCGACGCCAGTATAATAATTCTGATGATTCAGGGCCAAATGTCAGAAATTACAGCGAAAGGGGACAAATCGATACCAATGCCTTCTTGCTGATTCCTTGCAGGGCAGAACGAAGATTCATGCCGCTAACCCGAAGGAGTAAAATAGATGAAGAGGCCGATGGTGATGATGATGATGATGATGATGTGATGATAACGGTGATGATGGAGGTGATGATAGCAGTGACTGCGATGGAGAAAATACAACAATGATGATTGCAGCGAGAGGAGAGAGTAAAATGGACGAAGAGTCGGATGATGACGATGACGATGATAATGATGATGATGATGACGGAGGTGATGACAATGGTGATGATAATGGTGATGATAGCAGTGATTGCGATAGAAAAAGCATAACAATGACGACTGCAGCGAGAGGAGGGAGCAAAATGGACGAAGAGTTGGATGATGGCGATGATGGTAGCAATAATAATGATGATGATGATGATGATGACAGCAGTTGCGACAGCGAAGGAAGTAGAGCAACGATGATTGTAACGAAAAGGGGAGAGAGAGAGAGAGAGAGAGAGAGAGAGAGGAGAGATAGTGTCGACGGTAGCGAGGATAATGGTCGCGAGGGGGATTGATGATGTGGTTTAAAGATGATAGGAATTATGATCGGTGCGTAATTTTGAATAAGGATGCGGCAATTATTGCCATCTCCCGTTTCGGGGTCATGACTCTCAAGAAATTCTTGCACACACGCACACACACACACACACACACACACACTCACACATAGGGAACAGCTGAAATATATAACTTCTTTTTTACCTCAAGCGGGGAATTTTTTTGTAAAGTAAAATTCTGTATTCAAAATATATAGTCAGTCGGTTTACAGGTTATTTAGATGCGGAACGTAACAATAAAAGAGAGAGAGAGAGAGAGAGAGAGAGAGAGAGA
>NC_089752.1:6533000-6558000 GCF_040412425.1 Macrobrachium rosenbergii
TAAACGGTTTGAAAAATATTGCAACAAAATTGTGAAAAATACAAAAACAGTTATTTCCGCTCTAAAAACAACTTTCTTGACGACCAAGAAAAACGACAGGTAAAATAAGTATGTCTTCTTATCAATCATCATTACGCCAGTCTGTAAATTCGATCAATTAATAAATTGTATCAGGAAAAGCTGTAGCGAATTACAGTCAGTATGTACAGTACTGGATGACGCTAGTAAGGGGGTGATGATGGGAGTATGGCTTGAGGGAGGGGAGAGGAGGGGGGAGGGGAGGGGTTATAATGAGGGGAAAAGAGGAGGGGAGGGGGTGGGGGGTTCCCGTTCGAAATTAAGGCACCAAAAGGCGATCTGAACAAGACAGCAGAGGTCCACCTTCTCTGTTAACCCATGCCGAGTATAATAGCACCCTAGCATCATCAATTTTACTTATTCAAGAGTTGGAGGCCCGAACATGCCAGGGCTAATAACGCTGCAACGGAGAGCATTAAAGCCCTCCCTCCCTCTTTAACCTCCCCTACATACACACCTCCCCTTCCATTCGCCCATAATGAAAATGGGAATTAAGGCATGGATGGAACGGGTGGGGGAGGAAGTCTGGGCTTGAAGAAGGCAGCAGAGAGAGAGAGAGAGAGAGAGAGAGAGAGAGGGGGGGGGGTTGCAGGGGAATACAGAAGACTCAAGAGTGATATTGTGGTTCAGAGACGGAGTGAAAGCCTCCGACCCACGGTAAGGATCGTGAATATGCTCGTTTCTTCATTAACACCGAGAGAGGGCGAGACAGGGCTCGAGGAGGAGGAGGAAGAGGAAGAGGAAAAGGAGGAGGAGGAGGAGGAGGAGGAGGAGACACGAGCAATGCAAAAGAATCTCTTCATATGCAATGGATATTAGAATCCTCTACAGATAGTGAAGAATATATATAAATATATACCTTAAATATATATATACAGTATTTTATATATAATATATATATATCTAAAAGACGTAACACTTCCGAAGTAACTCTACACTTAGCATTATTTATATATCGACTTCAGAGTAAGGTTGGTTGGCTCCACCACCTGTTATCCGCACGCGCTCACACGCTTCATGACCTCAAGCACGCATTTTATAACAGCGAATGTGTGCAAGCAGGGCACCGGATACTGATGACTGACTGACATCCAGAAATGCCAAGAATTCGCCCTCGCCCCCCCCCCCAAAAAAAAAATTTTCGACTTGAGCAAAAATGTACTTTGGCAATTGCAACGCCAGTCTGTACAATCAAAGCAATCGATCACTCATCCAGGTATCTGTAATCCAAGAAGAGGAGGAGGAGGGGGAGGAGGAGGAAGTGAATTAGAACACACAATAAATAACAGTAGAGACAAAGGCGGGCATCTCCGGGAGAGGAGGCGACCGCTCCGCCGAAACGAGGCGCTCCTAAAACTAGGATCAATGCTGTGATGGGAGTAATGCTGCCGGAATCCTTCTGATTTAGTAAATGTCTCGGGTTGTATCCGGGCAAATACACAGGAGGCGATCAATGCTAATATATCATTGCTCCTCCAATTTGAGTACGTTGCCAAGGATGATGGACAATGGCTTCGAGCTGTAAATCCTCGGGAGGTGGCTCGCTCGTCTGCGAATCTTACCATATTCCATTGCGAAATTTTTCTTCTCGAGTTGGCGCGACGTTATGCATGGCCACGGAAAGCTGGCGAGGAGGAGTACGTATTTCCCCGTGCATAAGAAGCCTGGTCTGTTTTCTCTTTTTACTGGACGCGTCAAAAAACGCATTCATGTCTGACACGAATTACCGCTGAGCGTCTCTCCGCAAATGAACCCAACGCGATCTGTGCCACGGGGATGCATCGCATTCCATTTGATACTACGGAAGACCTGCATAAAAAAAAATTGACTAAATAAAAGGATTTTCACCAAAATTTATGCAAATTTGCTTTTACACAGCAAGCTATCACAGACGACCACTGCAAAAAGTAGATTACCCTAGCAACCAATTTATCAGTCCTCCCTACTCGCCTTATTGGGCTCCACGACGCCATTATGATCCATCGCCGCTTCTACCAAACTGCTACGGTTTAATGGAAGGTTCAGAAACGCCGGGTAATATTCTTTTATCCGTGTTTTGGATCGCCTTAAGTTAAGTATACCTTAGTTTAACCAGACCACTGAGCTGATTAACAGCTCTCCTAGAGCTGGCCCGAAGGATTAGATTTTATTTTACGGCTAAGAACCAACTGGTTACCTAGCAACGGGACCTACAGCCATTGTGGAATCAAACCACACATTGTGACAAGAAATGAATTTCTATCACCAGAATTAAATTCCTCTAATTCTTCACTGGCCGCTCGGAGAGTCGAACGCTGGGCCAACAGCGTGCCAGCAGAAAGCTCTACCCACCCCTCCAATGAAGAACTTTCACAGGTACACAACCAAGCACCTTTCCTCCCGTCCTTCTATCCCTGCTGCATTTAATTATTGTGAAGTGTGTGTGTGTGTGTGTGTGTGTGTGTGTGTGTGTGTGTGTGTGTGTGTGTGTGTGTGTGTGAGAGAGAGAGAGAGAGAGAGAGAGAGAGAGAGAGAGAGAGAGAGAGAGAGATTGGGTTCATACTTCAGCTCGACTTAATCTGTAATTCGAGGAGATTTCAATGTATAGCTCTGCAGGTCTATGAATCATTTACAACAGGTTTGTCACTCTGAAATTGATTGTTATTAAGGGTTTCTCCGCAGTCATTACGGAACTATTCATTTTCTCTTCCCCAAAACACTGCTGGCAAAGGATTTCGCCTGTGGCTCTAGGGTGCCATTACTTCTGGATTATTCATAAGCAACACTGCACCTCTACTTGAAATTATATTTTATACTGGGTTAAATCTAACTGAAGCAGAATGCCAACTATCTCTCTCTCTCCCTCTCTCTCTGGAGAGTCAATAATGCAGTTCGGTAATTTGGCAAATGATTTGGGTAATAAACAGATACAATTTTTTGATAACATGCCAAGATTTGTTCATGATGACACCAGAACTGAAGACTAAAGTCATCATTGATAATGTGACGGAATAATCAAAATAATGAAATATAATACCATTTTTTAATTAATGGCATCAAACAAACATTTCTAAACATGGACCTCCTCCTCGTCCCCTGAAGTTCGCCCAAGCCCAACCCGAGACCTCCAAAAGTCCCAAGTCAGACAGGACCCACGAAAACAAGGGAGGGCATGAATGCGAGGGCGACTCCTGAGAGAGAGATCGCCTGTAGCCTAATAAATGGATTACACCCAATACACCTTCATTCATCCAAAGATTCCCTCAAAACCTTGAAGAATGTTTGCCCCTCCACAACCCCACCCCGCCCCCCCAAAAGCGCTTCAATAGAGAGAAAACTTTCCTGAGGATTAAATCCAAGACCGCGTTAGTGATGCTACCACGATTCTCAACGCTGTTGACTTCACGAAGAATATGCTTCAAGTGCCTTTCATTCTTTCATTTTGCAAAAAGCCCCGCCCCACCCCCTGCCCCAACACACACACATACTACCCACCTCCTCCTCCAACTCCACCTCCAACCCCTCCACCAAACTACAACCCTCCCCGGACCGCCCCATATCTCTTTAACTTGGTTTCCTCCACAGCCATTTCTCTCCCACGGGTAAGGAGATTTCACAAAAGGTACCGAGGAAGTACACCGGTGGTATGTTGATGTCTCTTAAGCCTAGCGACAAGCAGGCAGCCTTGCGACGAGATCACGGTTTCGGTCCTACGTGCTCTAGCAAGATGTATCTGAATATACGAACCTTGATTTTCTTTATGTTTTGTTTTGTATAAGGGGGTGATATGGTATTTCAAAGTATAAACTACCGTAAACATTATTCAAAACACTCATGTGCATTAAATTATATATATATGTTAAATTTATCACCTAAACAATTGTTCTGTGCATTAGCAGAATTACTGACAGGACCTCATTCAAACTGGACTTGATAATGAGGACTGTTTGACCAAGAAAGCTTGTAACTTTTTCTGAATAAATACTCCATTAGATACCATCCAGTTTGAATGAGGTCCTGTTAGCAATATATATGTATATATATATACACAAACATATATATAATGAAATCAGGTTCACCATAAAAATCTACGATCCATGTAATTACAGGACTCCCACCGCATACGCCAGCAAAGTCCCTGAACGATTCCCATGGCATTATTCCACATTCCTCTCCCACCAAAAACCTCTTTCTATTTCTATTTTAACCCGTAACCTCTTCCGAGTTTGCCATTTAACCTGAGAACTTTTACCAAATTTCCGTGGCTAACAACCGTGGGGCACCCCAATTCAGAACCCTTCCATGACCCCTGGGTGCTTCCCCTCCCCCCAAACCAATACCCCTCTCAACTTGGCCTCCCTACATTCTCCCACTTCCTTGCCCCTCTCCCTCATCAAGGTCCCCTCCCCTCCCTCCCTCTCTCCCTCCCTCCCTCCCCCCATCCAGTAAAACATAACCTCCTTCAGACTCTGGCAAGGGAACCGACACCCAATTAGAATTCATCATTTTCGGGCGCTGTACCCACTGACACCTGGGCAATGAACAAGCGGAATATATAGTGACAATCTCTTCAATAAAGGCAAAATGTATGGTGATGACTAATCTCCGGGAGGATGACTTACGGGCGGCGGCGGCGGCGACGGCGGCGGCATCACCTACCTAAGGGCAGAGGGATATCTCCAATGGTGATGACTTGTGCACTGCACTGCTTCAGGTATGAAGAAGGCCTGTGCTAATTACATGGAAGGAAGGAAGGAAGAAGACCCAGCGAAGTAAAATTAGCCTACTACGATTTGTGCCTGTTCCAAAAGCTTTATAAAAAAAAAATGTAGAAATGAATTGTGTCTGAATCAAGATATAAAAAAAACTTAGATAATCAAAACTGCATATATTTAATGGGAGTAAAATTTAAAACTGTAAATATTTAATGGGAGAAAAATTTTAAACTGCATATATTTAATGGGAGAAAAATTTAAAACTCCATATATTTAATGGGAGAAAAAATTAAAACTGCATATTTGTTATGGGAGAAAAATTTAAAACTGCATATATTTAATGGGAGAAAAATTTAAAACTGCATATATTTAACGGGAGAAAAATTAATATAACCGAATTGTCGAATATGAAAACACACATACCCACACACACACACATGCAAGAAGGCTGTAACAACAAGCACAAACACCATGGAACACACATCCCAATACTAAGACTTTAATATTCATCGCCGTGGAAAGGGAAGAAAAAAAAATCTTTAAAGGCGTAGAGAAAATATTTTACGGCTGGAGGGGGGATTACCTCGTCTACTCTAGACTCTCCATCTTTTCATTGTGTAATGAATTTCTCTCTCTCTCTCTCTCTCTCTCTCTCTCTCTCTCTCTCTAAACCTCGGCATCAGCGAGCCACAGCAGTCAACATCCCACCAAGTGCAATATTCGAAGACTAGGTCAAAAAAGGCACGACGAGTCTGAAAGAGCGTACCCACAGTGAGAGAGAGAGAGAGAGAGATAAAACTCGCGCTAGTGAGCGGCAATCCATCAGGCGCTCATGCACACAAGAGCAAGGGTCTCCATAATTCGCGGGTAACCGGGTGTGACTCGCGGTGTGTGTGAGAGCGTACGACACCAGGTCTTGACTTATGTAGCGACAACTCGGCTACATCTTTAACGCTAACCCGACCGAGGACTTGACGTGGCACAGGAAGAAGAAGAAGAAGAAGAAGAAGAAGAAGAAGAAAGAAGTATAGACGTACATACGTACATACAAACACATATATACAGGTAGATATAGACCAAGAGACGCGGAGCAACCGGGGACTTGACGTGGCACAGGAAGAAGAAGAAGAAGAAGAAGAAGAAGAAGAAGAAGAATAAGAAGAATAAGTATACACGTACATACGCACTTACAAACACATGTATAGATTAGACCAAGAGACGCGGAGCATATCTAAATTTACCTGACTCCTGCCATTTCTCAGTATGTCTTTTGATCGTGTTATAGTTGACATAATGGTATTTTTCTTTTTTTTATGTACCTTTATTTTCGGATCTGACATGTAATTGGGTGTGTTTATGTTGACGAATTTCTTTTGAGAAATACACATTTTATATATAATATTTTATAGATTACATATTATATATATATATATATATATATATATATATATATATATATATATATATATATATATATATATATACATATATACATATATATATATATATATATATATATATATATATATATATATATATATATATATATATATACATACATACATACATACATACATATGAACTTTTACTCTCTTGGTCTTTCAGCAATATTCACCACATTCCATTTGTAGTAAACACGACAAGTTAGTATAGACGAATTATACTAAAGTGAGTCATGAATGCCAAATAGTGCCTTGTGAAAATTTGGCACTAAGAATCTGGTCTAGACATACAACAGGACCTTCTCTTTGCCCATAATAATAATAGTAATAATAGTGTGCAGGCAATAATAATAATATACCTATATCTATACACACACATACCTATACATAAATATATATATATATATATATATATATATATATATATATATATATATATATATATATATATATATATAATAAAATAGAGTATGCCATCAAATGAAAAGCAGCACACCAGTCATTACCACATCCCTATTTTAACTGAAGAATCGTGGATAATCCACTACGATAGAAAACTTCTAATGCATTAGCCGCTTCATAAACTTAAGACAAAAAGCTCACCAGTACTGCGTCAAAACTTCTTACATGCCCGGCGCCAATCAAGTTATATCTTGCGCCTTTCATTTACAATACCTCTTTTACCTTATCTCCATACCTCACACTTCTCACTTTCAATCTTCTTGGGCTCCTTACCCCAAGAAAACTTATCATAGCATCTTTCACATGTTTTTCATCCACTTGCATTCAACCTTCATACTTTACTTCAAATAAGGAGAGTTGGCTCAACGGTCCCTTTAAGCATTCCCACCCTGACTTCAACAGACATGCAACCAAATACCTATACAAATCAACCACACATTTCCACCATCATCCATAAAAATCATATATATATATATATATATATATATATATATATATATATATATATATATATATATATATATATATATATGTATATATATATATATATATACATATATATATTATGTGTGTTTGTATATATATGTATGTATGTATGTATTTATGTAGGCCTATATATATATGTGTGTGTGTGTGTGCGTGCGTGTATTGACGAGTTTGCACTTCGCCTACTTGACAAACCGGCCTCTTTAACCTATTAATGATGAAAATACACATTAATATTAATAATGATGATATGGTGACACAACCAGAAAAAATCAACAACAACAACAACAACAATAATAATAATAATAATAATAAATCACACTCAAGTTAATACATACCCTTTCGGTTATCAAGATAAAGCAGGGTGATAAAGCTAAGGCAGACTCATTATGGACTCATTAACAGGCATGATGTGTTAAAGATTATATACCTGGGGTATGCTGACGGCACTACTAAAAATAACCGCATTTTCGAAGGTACGCAAATATAATCTGTTCAGTTGACAGAGAGAGAGAGAGAGAGAGAGAGAGAGAGAGAGAGAGTAAAATCCTAGGAAATTCTTTCCTGATCCTGAAATTTAAAAAAAGTCGTAATAAAACTGCTGATTATCAGAGAGAGAGAGAGAGAGAGAGAGAGAGAGAAAAGCTAAGGGAAGTTTTTTCCGCTGATCTTGAAATTTAAAAAGTCGAAATGAAACCGCCGATTATCAGAGAGAGAGAGAGAGAGAGAGAGAGAGAGAGAGAGAGAGAGAGAGAGAGAGAAATGCTAGGAAGTTTTTCCGCTGATCTTGAAATTTAAAAAGTCGAAATGAAACAGCCGATTATGAGAGAGAGAGAGAGAGAGAGAGAGAGAGAGTATAATCCTCGGAAATTTTTCTGCTGATCTTGAAATTTAAAAGTCGAAATGAAAACTGTTGTCGATTATGAGAGAGAGAGAGAGAGAGAGAGAGAGAGAGAGAGAGAGAGAGTAAAATCCTAGGAAATTTTTTCTCTGATCCTGAAATTTAAAGTCGAAAATGAAAACCGCCGATTATCAGAGAGAGAGAGAGAGAGAGAGAGAGAGAGAGAGAGAGAGAGAGAGAGAGAGAGAGAGTAAAATCCTAGGAAATTTTTCCGTTGATCTTGAAATTTAAAAGGTCGAAATGAAACCGCCGATTATGAGAGAGAGAGAGAGAGAGAGAGAGAGAGAGAGAGAGAGAGTTATATAGATTTCGAAAGTAAATACGATAAAACTAATTATAACAACGCAGTCTCACTGTAATTAAAAGAAAAATTCCTAAGAAATTTGTTTTCAGCTGACCTTGAAATTTTGAAAAGTTTAAATAAAATCACTAATTACCACATAAAGAAACAGTATGCATTAGTTTAACCAGACCACTGAGCTGATTAACAGCTCTCCTAGAGCTGGCCCGAAGGATTGGATTTATTTTACGTGGCTAAGGACCAACTGGGACTTACAGCTTATTGTGGAATCCGAACCACATTATAACGAGAAATGAATTTCTGTCACCAGAAATAAATTTCTCTAATTCTTCATTGGCCGGTCGGAGAATCGAACGAGGGCTCAGCAGATTGCTAGCCAAGAACGATACCAACCCGTCCAATGAGGAACTTCCACCACAGAGAGAGAGAGCGAGTGAGAGAGAGAGAGAGAGAGAGTTTCCTCGTTTCTTCTCTCATCATGTCCATTACGGATTTAAAAGTCATATGCTTTTCGAGGGCGCCATACAAAACAGGTTGAGAGAGAGAGAGAGAGAGAGAGAGAGAGAGAGAGAGAGAGAAGAGAGAGAGAGAGAGAGAAGAGAAGGAGGAGGGGGTTGTCCTTCTAAACACGTATTCCGGACCCCCAAAACAACGGCGATCCCACACCTACCATGTCGAGTTCCCAATTACCGCCCTCCCGGGAGCTCACGGGCGTCGGGCGTGAAATACGAGTTAAAGTTTCATTAATGTCACTCGGAGCAAAGACATAAATATCTGGAGAGTCTCTCTCTCTCTCTCTCTCTCTCCCTCTCTCTCTCTCTCTCTCTCTCTCCATAGCTTGCACATGCCACCCACCATCACACATTCACGCCTAACACTAAACATTTAACAGCAACTATAAACATCGCTCACCGTATTTCTAAATATTAGAGAGAGAGAGAGAGAGAGAGAGAGAGAGAGAGAGAGAGAGAGAGAGAGAGAGAGAGAGAGGTGATGTGCAGGTGTATATCAAATTATATACTTTTTTTAATATCACTGAGTCGACCCCAGAGAATTCCATTACGGGTATACATATATTCCAATACTTAAAAACTTGACATTACACCATTTAAATGTACAATTTTTTAGTCGTGAAAAAACAAATCTATATTTTAAGGTATAGCCTCAGACAGACATTTAAATATAAGTATTTCTGAAAGCAGATTTCAAAAGTTTCGAGACAAATTTAAAACGCACATTCCATCGAGACAAATTTAAAACGCACATTCACATTTAAAAACTGACGTATATTTAAAAGAAAAAGATTTATATTTCAAAACAAAAACATTGACGCACATTTCATGACTCGATTTCAAAACATACGTCCCAAGACTACAAAGTAAAAAAAATAAACACTTAAGCGTATATTTCGCAGCGAGGAAGTAAAACGCCCTTTTTAATGTTATCTAACCAACTATTCACAAACAGATTTTCATTGAAATTACATTCTGAGAAATCACTTTCAATCTAGAACTGTGAGAAGGAATATTATACAGTAATATTATAGTTGTCATCTGATCATTGAATTGTTACACAACAATCCTTCGCTAAAACACAAAAGGAGAGAGAGAGAGAGAGAGAGAGAGAGAGAGAGAAAAGGAAAAATTATAGTATCGAAAATCGTACAAAAGGAGCGCGATAGGAAGAAGAAGGAAGGGGGAAGGGTGGGGTGGGGGGGAAGGGGGGCGAGGGTGTTGCGACAAGAAATAGAAACACCCCCTCCCCCTCAAAAAGGCTTAGTAAATTCTCGGAAATTTCCAATAATGTCACATTTGACAGCCATTTCCTTTTCACTACAAAGGAGTCGGGGGTAAGATAACAACCTTCGATCGAAGCTCTCAAGGATGAAAAAAGGGGGAAAAAAAACCTCTATCTCTCTTCTTACCAACCCCTCCCCCTGACGAAAACCACCCCTCACCCCCGCCGCCAACATCCGAAAACAACCCAGTTCTCCTCCCCCCACATAAGTACCTCTGCTCCGCCACCCAGAAAATAAAATAAAATGAATGAAAAAACAAAAACACAAATACCAATAATATCCTTCCACAAAAAACATCCTTAGCCTCCTTCCCTCCAGGAAAACACCCCTAATCTTCCACCACCGCCCCCTCAAAAAAAAAAAAAAAAAAAAAAAACTGATTTTCTTCCTATGTAAAAACTCCTACAACCTTTCTAGACATAAAAGCATAGCTCTCCTTTCCAAGTAAAACACCTCTTGTTTCTACTTGACTAAAACACACCCCTCACATTTTTTTTCTTTCCCTAAAGAAAAAAATACTTTGATTTTATTCCCCCATAAAAAACCCCTGATCTTCCTTCTCCATACACACACACAGGAAAAAAAATAAGCTCTCTTGTTTCTCCACAAAACGCCCACGATCTTCTCCCACACAAAATCAGGTCCGGACTTCATCCCACAAGAACACCCCTGGAACGTCTTCACTACAAAAAAACTTAAGATTTCCTTCCCCCCAACACCCCAAAAAAAAACACGCCCCCTGAACGTCTTCCTAACAAAATCTGTCCTTATTTTCATGGTCCCTTACCAAACCCCCTATAAAAAAATCTACCCACATTCTTCCCTTCAAGAAAACATCCCTGTTCTTCTATACCCAAACTCACCCTTGATGTTCTTCCTAAAAAAAAATGCTTTCCCCCCAAAAAAAAAAATCAGTAACCCCACCCACAAAACGCCCCCGATGCTCTCAAAAACACATCCTTCATCCTTAAGATACAGAATAAAAATATTTCTTCATTCGAATATAAAAAGCGTAAAAGAAAAAAAAATGACGCACATGGCCTTCCCGGCATACAATAAAAAAAAACTATTTCCTAGGCCTATGAGCTTCTTTTTCACCGTAGCAATACTGCTGAACCCTTTTTTTTTACCACTGTAGTCTCTCTCTCTCTCTCTCTTTTCTTACTTTTGTTCAACCACTGGTATTTTCCAACTAGGCCTAACGTGAGCGAACTCTATATAGCATGTAATAACGAAGACCTAAGATCTTATATTGGAGCTCTGATAGATCTTACAGTAATGGGGGCACATTTCTGTATATTTGAAATTACCAAAACTGGTTACTACCATGTACGTACGTTCATAAACACACACACACACACACACACACACATCACATATAATATATATATATATATATATATATATATATATATATATATATCGAATTTATATCTATCTATCTATCCATCCATTATGTCCATATATGGATTTTATAATATTCTCAAGCATGCACCCTCTATGCTACATTGGATATTATATATATATATATATATATATATATATATATATATATATATATATAAATATATATATATATATATATATATATATATATATATATATATATATTCACACCTGAATGTATTGCGGGACACGCTATTTCAAATTCAAGAATGTGCTAAAATCAATGTCTACTTCAACCTTAATGTTTTGAGAAGAACAATAACAATAACAATTCACAAATGTCTCGACCAACTTTTTTTTTATCAATTATGGAAATTCCTGAGCATAATTTGGACTTCACTTCACTAAACGGAACGAAACTTAAAAGTGGACGTTGGTCTACACCAAGAAATCCCACAACTATGGTTTCTGGGGAATTGGAAGGAAGAGGGGGTGTGGGGGAGAGGCGTTGGGGGGAGAGATGTCTTGGGCATACTTTGAGATGTCTTGGGGATAGTTAGCGGTGTGTGGATGTGACCTAGGAATGCCGCCGATGCCAGGCATTACGTTAGTACGTTATGGCCAACTATCCACATCCTACGCGTCAGCTCTTTTCTATCTAACTCCCTCTCTTTATGTATATCTATCTATCTATCTATCTATCTATCTATGTATCTATATATCTATTTATCTATATATATATATATATATATATATATATATATATATATATATATTTGTATATATATATATTTTGTATACATTTACAATATACACATAAATAATTTATATATACACAGACACACACACACACACACACACACACATATATATATATATATATATATATATATATATATATATATATATATATATATATATATATATACCATTCCTCCTCGTCTGAAGAGTGGCTTTAAAAAAGTAACAGAACAAAGGACACAGTTGCTGAATCGGGGATGAACCGCTGCGCAAAACATTTCCATAAAAATGTTAGTCATTGGCACCCTGACACAAACGGCTCATTATTAGTCAGGCGTCGAAACAAAAGCCTTTACATACACGTCCCTCGAGTGTACATCAAGGTGTAAATTAACCAGTTCACTTTACCCAAAACAAGAGATGGACCACAGTCTTTTCTTGGAGTGACACAAACTTTTTCCCCTTAGTGGAATGATTTGATATAAAATTGATCTCCTTAAAACATTATAAATCTAATTATATAATATATATATATATATATATATATATATATATATATATATATATATATATATATATATATATATATATATATATATATATATATATATATATATATATATATATATATATATATATATATATATACATATATACCAACAAATGTATAAATTAAATTTTATACCATTAGCAAGATAGGAGAAAAAAGGATGAATTTATGAGGATATCAACTGTTTCATTCATTTGCGTGAAATAAACGTTAAATGAAAAACAATAAATGAAAAAAATTAGATTAATTTTTTCGAGATATGGCAGAGTTTTCCATCCAATGACAAGAGCTGTCACTTGAGATGTGTAGACAAAGATAATTGGTAGATCACCGAGCGAACGTGTGATAGATCGGTGTTTCGATCACGGCCTGTTGCCGATCAGTCGATCTTCAGAAGACTAGAATCACTCGCGCTTGAATTCCGGTACTGAGTCTTGTTATGTATCATATCATATATTCAGAAGAATCCAAATAAGAGAATTTAAACGCTTATGCCGGTCCCAAGACCGTAAGAAAGAGTACTACGCTCGAGCTCAACGTTAAAGCTCCTGCATTGTGATATTCCTCGAGTTAATGAAAAATGATACAAACTTGGAGGTCCGGGTGCGAGCGGCAATGAGTCCTGTGTAAACCAGAAAATCCTTTAGGAAGTCCTGGCATAAAATTAAAGCAAGAATAATGATAGACGAGCAAGAGAAAAATTAAGCCAGTGCTCATTAACAGATAAGAGAGAGAGAGAGAGAGAGAGAGAGAGAGAGAGAGAGAGAGAGAGAGAGAGAGAGAGAGAGAAGGTATGTGTCCGCCGCCGCAGCCTCAGATGAGCAGGAAAGCTGCTGCTGCTGCTGCTGTGGGAGTGGCGGTCAGTGGGATAAACTGAATCCCACAGAGTCCCGAGACTCCTATGGACTGTGGGAGGGGGTGAGGATGGGCATGAGGTTATTGGAAGGGTTATGGCGAGGGGAAGGGGTAGTTAGTGAATGTGAATTTCACATTCCTCGAAGATGTAGACGAGCGAAGAATGTTACTTCATCAGACTAGCAAGGTGACGAGACGATATGGGTTAGGGGGAAGGAGACGATATGGGTTGGGGGGAAGGCGAGGGACTACAAACCGATGGGTGGGAGGGGATGGGCGGGCGGGGGGGAGGTGGTAATTGGTGAATTGGACAGGTGAGCGTACCGGGCGTAAATGAAGGAAGAAACTTCTACGGCCAAATTTGATGTTATATTGTGAGAGGAATCAATTTTTGTCAACAATGCATGCGACAAAAATTACAGGGGTATATTTAGTCAAGCATCGGTGCAACGTATATACGCTCTCTCTCTCTCTCTCTCTCTCTCTCTCTCTCTCTCTCTCTCTCTCTCTCTCTCTCTCCGGTAGATTTAATTGCTTGCGAGGGACTCTTAAGACCGAAACGGTAGAGTGAACACAGTCGAAGGCGAGAGGGAGGGAGCAGAGATGGGTGGGTTATTCTGGACGGGAGACTGGAGCGGGGACGGAATGGGGACGGGTACAGGAAGGGACCCCCAGAAGTGCGCGAGAACGCTCAGCGGCACCAAAGGGGCTCCTAACATGCCCAAAACTGGTTCACGGGGATAAAAATATGAATTCTTTGCGCGGCGGACAAGTCATAACCCAGGGCCCACGGGTTGTTCAACAACCCCTTTTAGATTCATTAAATGGAGCGCTCAAGCCACAGGAAAAATATCTGTTTTTGTTTGGCGAGACAAAAGAAGACAGGCCCCCGTCTCTCTCTCTCTCTCTCTCTCTCTCTCTCTCTCTCTCTCTCTCTCTCTCTTTCAACCAGTTTTTTCTTCCTCTGTTGTTCTTCTGTCTCTCAAGACTACCAACAAAAAAAAAAAAATAATTTCATACTCTTAATTTGTAAATTCTCTCTCTCTCTCTCTCTCTCTCTCTCTCTCTCTCTCTCTCTCTCTCTCTCTCAACCAACCAGTTTTTTTTCTTCCTCTCTTGTTCTTCTATTTCTCAAGACTCCCAAAAAAAAAAAATAATTTCATACTCTTAATTTGTAAATTCTCTCTCTCTCTCTCTCTCTCTCTCTCTCTCTCTCTCTCTCTCTCTCTCTCTCTCTCTCAACCAGTTTTTTCTTCTTCTCTCGCTCTTCTGTCTCTCAAGACTCCTAACCAAAAAAAATAATAATAATTTCATCCCAAGACTCAATTAAAAAATCTCTCTCTCTCTCTCAATCTATAAATCTCTCTCTCTCTCTCTCCTATGCAACCAGATTTCCCTCCGCCTCTGCTCTCTCTGTCTGTCTGTCTCTCTCTCTCTCTCTCTCTCTCTCAGCCCCCACCAAAACCCTCCAATGATCTCATACTCTTAATTTGTAAGGTTTTTAATGACGAGATCACCGCAAGAAACACGCCACGGGATAATCAAGCCATTATTACCAACCGAAACTATCAATCTAATCGCCGTGGACGGCGCTGACTAATAATTTACAGATAAAGGAGAGATTCTTCCTCGCGGTCCCTCCAATGTTATCTGCATAATCACCTTATGATTTGCATAACACGAAGAAAAGACACTGCCACGCCGACTGGGAGGAAAAGGAGGAGGAGGAGGAGGAGGAGGAGGAATGGGAGGGGGAAGCCCCATCCCAGATACGGAGTCAGGAGGAGGAGGAGGAGGAGGAGGAGATGGCAGAGGACAAGGTATAAGGAGCTCAATCCTAAATACTGAAACAGGAGGAGAAGGAGGAGGAGGGGGAGGAGGAGGAAACAGAATACGGATCTCCATCCGAGATATGAAATAAGGAGGACAAGAGGTGGAGAAGGAAGATGGAGCTCCATCCCAGATACGGAGTCAGGAGGAGGAGGAGGAGGAGATGGCAGAGGACAAGGTATAAAGAGCTCAATCCTAAATACTGAATCAGGAGGAAAAGGAGGAAGAGGAAAATGAATGTGGATCTTCATTCGAGATATGAAATAAGGAGGAAAAGAGGCGAAGGAAGATGAAGAAGCTCCATCCCACATAAGGAGTCAGGAGGAAAAGGAGATGGCAGAGGTCAAGGTATACGGAGCTCAATCCTAAAAACTGAATCAGGAGGAGGAGGAGGAGGAAGAAAAATATGAAATACGGAGGAGAAAAATGTGGAGAAGGAAGACAGGGCTCCACCTCTGGCAAGGATGTAAAGAAAAGTTGGAGGAGGAAGACAGGAGCTCTACCGGAGGTAAGAAATAAGGAGGAAACTAGGAAGAAATGAAAGAAAAAAAAAGAAACTAAAGATAAAAGCAGCACCCAAAGCACGAAGAAAATCCTTCTCAGCATCTATCTATCTCTATTTCTCTCTGCTGAGGAGCTGCTATACTGCGCGAGAGCGCGCGCGCGCACGTAAATGGCAAACGAATGCCAACTATGCTGATGAGCTGATGGAGTATACCTGTGGATATACCAATTACAAAACAATGGTAAGGTTGCATACAGTGGGCCGTGCAGGAATGTTCATGAGGGCCTCCTCCTCCGTGCCCCGGGTATTATGACCGTTCCATCAGCCTGGCTCGCTTCAATAAAATAAAAAAGTTGGTTATTCTATTTTGCTCTTTTTTTTCCTATTTCCCCTATTTTCCGATTGGTCGATATTTAAAAGAATCAAGGACACCTGATGACGGAACTAGACACAAAACGATAAAGCATGTATGAATGGGTCAATTTAAGGAGAGTTAATTATTCGTTAATTAACTCTGAATAGTTGTAGGACAGTATCACAAGACATTAAGAAAAAGGTAAACTGCACCACGAGAGACAATACTGTGACTTGTCAAAGTAGATGAAGTTCATTGCAAAGCGTTTACAAAACTCTACGGACACTTATCCGCTTATTCCGCAAAGCGACGATCACCTTGAATACCTCTCTTATATTTTTATATCATTTAAAATCTGCACACATACAAAACGGCTTGAATAGTAATATCTAACATCTCATCGAAAGTCTAAGAGTATCGCCAAATGCAAAGGCTGGGATGACAGGGTTACAGAAAGAAGGGCGGAGGGTTGTATCTCATAAGTTAAGTATACCTTAGTTTAACCAGACCACTGAGCTGATTAACAGCTCTCCTAGGGCTGGTCCGAAAGATTAGACTTATTTAACGTGGCTAAGAACCAATTGGTTACTTAGCAACGGGACCTACAGCTTATTGTGGAATCCGAACCACATTATAGCGAGAAATGAACTTCTTACTAAGTAACCAATTGGTTCTTAGCCACGTTAAGTAAGTCTAATCCTTCGGACCAGCCCTAGGAGAGCTGTTAATCAGCTCAGTGGTCTGGTTAAACTAAGGTACACTTAACTTATGATATACAACCCCTCACCCTTCTTTCTGTAACCCTGTCATCCCAGCCTTTACATAAAATGTAATACAGCATTGTAATCACTTTTTAAAATACTGATTTCTTAATTCGTCTCAGAATCCATCTCTCCAACGTCTGCCTGGCAATCAGATCACATTACAACGCCTAGGCCAAAATGCTCTCTACCCATCGATAAGCTATCGTAATCAAACTGTATCTTTACAGAGCTAAGAATAGAAATAATGTAAGTATTGCTATAAATGATTTCTCGAGCTTTTGTTATTTATAGCCCCTAATCCGGGAAACAGCCTCCCCTGACAAGTGCACAATTAAAACAAAAAATTAAACGAGTTCTTCAATCTTCCTCCTGCAGAACAGCTTGTTCAGTCGACAGACCTACCCCAAAGGATGTGAGTCAAACTCGATCTTGGGCCATTAAATCCTGCTCCGAAGTCACCGGTGATGTGACTAGTGGTGTGTGTGTGTTTGTGTGTGTGTGTGTGTGTTAGCTTTGATCTGAGGTCATCTTCAATCTCACCTGAACGCCTCTAATTATAGTCAACGGAAATGATACTCTCACCGTATACTACTTAGATGAAATTACCTTACAATTCATATTTTCGTTTTTAAAGAAAAAAAGGTATTAAGTATATATATATATATACATATATATATATATATATATATATATATATATATATATATATATATATATATATATATATATATATATATAGCACCTCAATCAATGCTTAGGTCAAAGGGAGCACAATCAATTTTTCATGAAACCAACCTCACTGATGACATTCCAGGAGAAACCACATCAACTAAGATTGAAACTCAATCAATCATTTTGTTCCTCTACAAAAAGATGGCTGAAACATTTTCCAGCGTTAAAAAAAAAATCTGAAAATATTCAATCTCATCAAATTAAATGCTATGACAATGCTGAAAAAAAAAAAGCATATGGAGGCGGTTAATATGTTATTTGAAACACTACCTACTTACTATTTCACTAGGCAAACCAAATGCAACTAGTACTACGCACACCTAGGACTTCAGGCATAACACTAACTTAAAAACCTAGAACTCGGGCATAAAATCATTTCGCAACTATAACCACTAAAACCATTCCTGTTATGCACACGCACGAAGGCTTAATATACCCAGAGCTACTATAATCAAAACACATTAGATTTATTTCTAAATAAAGAATTTGCATAAAACTACAAACAAGAAAGCTTCTTCACAACTTGAGAGGAAAATAGGGGGCAAAAATCATCACAACTACTGCCGCAAAGAAATGTATATGTATATCTATCCACAACTACCAATCAGAACTAATAACAGCTGATAATAATAATTCCAGAAGGAAGCAAAACAGGCCATCGAGGTAAAACATAATTACAGATGATGTTATCAAGGAAAACAAAGTAGAAAACAATGAAAATAATAAAGTCATTTTGTACACTAATAATTACAATAACAATTTCAGCAGCAACAGCAATAATAAGAATAATAATAATTACTGATGATGTTATCAAGGAAAACAAAGTAGAAACAATAAATATAATAAAGTCATTTTGTACACTAATAAGAACAATAACAATTTCAGCAGCAACAGCAATAATAATAATAATAATAATAATAATAATAATAATAATAATAATAATAATAATAATAATAATAATAATAATGAGGCTGAAAGGACGAACTCAACTAACTCAAGCCCCAGACGACATGGTTTACACAAGACAGGTCAGGCGGGGTTAACCAATACCTACTCTAGTACTAAAGGAACGGTTATAATAATAATAATAATCAAACAACAGCAACAACAGCAACCACAACACAAGAGAAAAACAACACAACACAACAACACCGTGACGCGAGACAGCAGGCAGAATAATAAGAGGGAATTGGTTGACCCTACCTTCGAACTCGTGAAACAGTCGGCTATGAAGACCAGCGGGGCTCTTCTTACCTGCAAACAAAACAACGAAACGTTATTAAGATTCAGTGACACTCTTCATAAATGTAAAAATTAACAAATAGAAAAACCAAGACTGAAAAGTTAAAAAAAGGGGGAAATTTGACTGCCGGAAGTACCACTCTGCTTATAAAGAAAGGAAATTGATTTTCAGTGCAATTTTTCCTGTCAGTGAACATCGAAAGTCAACACTTTATCTTACCTACAAAACTAGCGCACACTTAACATCCATCAACTTTCTTATCACAACAAATATGACTGATAAAACCTTTTAATTCCACAGAATGTGTAAAGGATTAAAGTCTCTCAATCATACAAATTTATATATATATAATATATATAGTATATATATATATATATATATATATATATATATATATATATATATATATATACTATATGTGTGTGTGTGTGTGTGTGTGTGTGTGTGTGTGTTTGTGTGTATAATCTATACAGGTTTATTAAATATACATTTATATGTGAATAAATGCCACGAAAACGTCAATGAATAATAAATAATAAAATACTTAGTAGTTGCTCGAGCATTTACCCGACAATGTACAAAAAATTCTATTTATTTTCTCTGTAAGTGGCCACCTTAGTGCACTTTGAAACGTAAAAGTCAATAAATAAACAACGATAGTTGAATAATAATAATAATTGGGTGAACAAATTCTGTTTTTAAAGTTATCCTCGTAAATATCTTCGTCAGAGAGAAATCGATAGGTTAAAGGGGTTTAAAAATAAGGGTATTAAAACAAACTAATAATTCCTTTATGTCAAATAATTACAAATATCGTAGTGAAACATTTATCCAGCACTCTTAGCCATTGGAAAAAAATATCAATTCAGTTAACTTGAAATATACAGTAAAATATAAATAACTGAACTTTTGATTGCATGTATTTAAACAAAACAAAAATAAATACATTTCTGAGAAATGAAGCAGCAAACCGCGCAATTCCCTTCCATTTCCAAAAGGAAAAGAATAAAAAAAAAAAAATGTGACGAGTGAAAGAAGGATGTGGCATCCTTCACCTCGAAAGGAATTGAGTCATTACGGCAGAGGATGAATCAAGATCGGCAATTATGTAATTGCAGGAACAGTATAATCACAGAGGCGATCACTCAAGTTTTATTGTTTAAAAGCATAATTATTGTCTACGAAAAGGGGAGAAAACTCTACGTAATTTGGTCTCCTAGCATCGTGAAAACTGCGCTCTTGACATCAAGAAATTAGAACTGTGACACGTTAATAATCACATTCTTAACTTTCAAGTGTATTAGTCTGAATGTTTTAATGTATAAATACCTTGCTGAGTAACAAACACGTAAGCACACTCTAAATCCATTAAAGTCTTTACAAACATCATAATATATTTCCAAGTTAGAAACTAATGGGCCAATAACAGCCATGGTTTCATCGACTCGTTCTACATCAAAATCTTGTGAATACTTTGAAGTCAAATAAATCGACTCAGTGTTCTAATCTCTATCGTGAATGTAGTCCACTACATTCTAAAGCGTAGCGAAGATATAAAACAGCCTGCTGGAATAATAAGAAAATAATCTGACTGAAAATAAGAATAGGAAGCATTCAGCAGAAACGGTACCAATGACCAATGACGTTACGATTCTTGATTCCCATTATTCGCAGATCGTAAGAAAACATGAGATGGAAGACTTAGGATTTCGAGCCTTAATCGATAGCAAAGGAAGTATTTCTAGAGACGAAGAGAGTTGAAACTAGTGGAGTCCACGACCGATACAAGAGATAAAAACTAGAACACATTTGCATAGATAAAACCTTCTGCGGAGATCCGACTTCATTGAAAAACGTCTCTCGATGCGCTCTTGCAGTCTCCTGCAACGATGGCGCTAAAGGAAGACGCGACCATGATTAGCTTCCAGGGTATTCCTCACTTGACACCTTGCTGAAACCTAATTTACTGAGGGTTTACTAAAAATGAAACGAAACAAAAACGATAAACCAAATTGCAGGGATGAAGCAATAGAACAAAATAATTTTTTTTCTTTGAACACATCGTTCCGTGCCTCGAAATCTCCAGCGCTCGCCAAGTTACAAATCGTTATCGCTATTGCTCTAAATTGATTACCGTAAAGTCGCTTCTAAGATAGCTATAGGACCCACGGTTCTAAGGAAAAATGTTTCATGTAACAACAGTTGCACGTTGAAAGAGAATCAACATCGAAGCGCAGGGACATAAGAGGGGATGCTTCGGGAGGAGGAGGAGGAGGAGGAGCCTGGAGACCTAAAACGAGCTTCCAGGGAGGGTGTGTGATGACCGTGCCGCCAAGGAGCGGCGGAGGAGAGTCTGCAGCCTCTCTACAAGCGCGGCCAACAACCAGCGAGTTGTGCCCCGCTAGAAGATGTGCCCGGTGGGGGTGATGCCAGCCAATCGGATTTATGGATGCCATCTGACAGCCAATTGGGTTTATAGTTGTCCTGAGCAAGCCAATGGGAGCGGGCACTGGGGTTCAGAGGTGGAGCCCGGGCACGAAAGGGGCGGGGCGTGTTGCAAGGGCATGAGAGGCTACCCCCGACCGCTGCCACACACCGCCGCCACCTATCATGTCATCAACACGACCAAGAACACCTACAGAAAAGTAAACATTTGCCCTTATCCTCCTCTTCTCTCGCTCTTTTATCGCTTCTTATCCCTATCGCCTTACGCAGAACCACAACAGGATGGGTTACCAAAGCAGGGAAACGCGAGTGGCTCCAATTAGTGCCTTCAGTGAATAACCAGGGACCCTGTGTGCCGATCGTAAATCTAACCATCCGAAGTTATGGATGGTAATCACGGGTATTAAGCTGCATCATATTTACTTAATTTACTTCCAACATTACAGAGGTATTTGCAGGCAGCTACATCGAAATGGACATTCTTACTAAGACGGTGGCACTGAATACTGAAATAATTAAAATAATACCATTATTGCGCTGTACTGGGCCACCTGAACGAGCTGGGATCCAGTTTCATAAGGCACTGAAGCGCTAAGGCTCCACGCACCTATAAATACATATTCACACTTCGCGTGTACACAAAACCCATACGATATAAGCAAACACACAAGGTATTGGTAAACCATACATATGTACAATGCCAAACATACAGGTTTCTATACACCAACTTCCATAGTTATAATAGATATAATATATAATATGAGTACGAATTTCAGTTGTGCGAATTACTCTTAGGAGCGTCTAGAAGCAATCAAACAAATGAACAAGAATACTTGAATTTGTATAAATGTGTATATGTACATTTACCCTCTCATTCCTTCCACACTCACACACATATTACATATATAAATATATATACATACATATATATAGTCTCACACACACACACACACACACACACACACATATTATATATATATATATATATATATATATATATATATATATATATATATATATACTGTATATATATTAAAGACATTAAATTCACTTATCAAATCTACTTTCTAATTTTACGGATAATAGCATGTCACAATATTACCATTCACATGATGATGCAATAATTCCAAAAACAATTACATCATAAAACAATGAGTATATGTATATATATATATATATATATATATATATATATATATATATATATATATATATATATCTCCACACATACATGTACAGTATATAATATATATATATATATATATATATATATATATATATATATATATATATATATGTATATATATATATATATATATATATATATATATATATATATGTATATATATATATATATATATATATATATATATATATATATATATATATATATATATATATGAAATCCCAACTTCCAAACAAGTTGTGTTAACGTGTATGCTTATAAATAACAGATTTTTAATGATTTCCTCTGTAAATTAAATCAAGACGATAAAACCAGATAACACAAATTGTCTTTTGAAAGTGTTGCTGATACCAACTAATTATGGTGCAATTAGTTCCATTAGAGAAAATTATAAAAAAAAAACTCAAAGGTTTAAAAAAAATATAAGTTCATATTAGTGATTGTAAGTTCCTACTCAGAACGTTAAGTGATACATTGCATTAAACTAGTAAGCACGTAAATGTATTTTACTTCATTATTGTACATTTGCATAAGCTACATTTAAAAAAAAAAAAATTTCCTTTAATTTGGTTATAAACTCTTTGCTCATAATATAATGTACTGCATATGTACATATATGTACGTATGCATGTATATATATATATATATAATTATTTTTTTTATTAACATTATCACATACACAATTGTTCTGTGCATTAGTACAGTTACTAACAGGACCTCATTCAAACTGGATGGTATCTAGTGGATTCATCCAGTTTGAATAGGTCCTGTTAGCACATGTGTGTATTATTATATATATATATATATATATACATATATATATATATATATATATATATATATATATATAGATATATATATATATATATATATATATATATATATATATATATATATATATATATATATATATACATATATATACATACAAAAGTCTGCAGATATGTAATATTTCTCATTACATGAAATAAAGGATCAAAAAGCGTCGAAGCATTAAAAGTGGGAGTTTTGACATACTTGGTCGGAAAAATAAAATCTAATCATCTACAAGCTCATCAACTGCACTTTTAAAGAGGGCAACCAACTGCAAGAATAATCTTAACACATCTCGTCTTCATGATATTACGATAGTTTCATCTGAAAAATCATATTTTTGATATATTTATAAGTGTGAATATATATACATATAAGACATAAATATAATATACATATATATATATATATATATATATATATATATATATATATATATATATATATATATATATATATAATCGTATATATTATATATAATCATGTATATTTGTATATATGTGTATACTTGAAATCACTAAACACGAGAATCGCATATCTAATATACCACAAAGGGAAAAATGAAACACTGGGTACAGAGCCCACCGATTTCACCTATAGATTTCTAAGGCATCTTCAAGGGGGTTGATAAATGGTGGTGCAGATTTACAATATGTATGCTAGAGTGGCAGTACAAACTAACACACAGACGTTTGGTAAAAAAATATTCACCTTACCAGGAGTGAACATTTTTTTCCATCAGCCTGTGAGTTCGTTTGTATAAAACAAGCACTTTATGCATATAATTACCTAAAATCTGAATTACTGTATTGTAAAACACTTAGAGAGAGAGAGAGAGAGAGAGAGAGAGAGAGAGAGAGAGAGAGAGAGAGAGAGAGAGAGCAGATTAAAAAATTATGGTCACTCTATACATATATAAAAACTTGCTAGTGCCTAATCAGTTCATGTAAGTACATTAATATCTCTTGTTTGTTTTACTGACCTTCAAACAAAGTTAAGTTTATGCATACTAAGTATTTAATTTTCTCCCTCTGTTTCCTTTTAATAAACTACCATTTAGGCAAAGCCCGAAAAAAAAGGGAGAAAAATAGGAAACATTTCATACCGCTGAGGTAACAAAGCTGTGAACACTTTTCCAAGAGCAGAAACTCATTAAACCAGTTGAAGTCATATAAATAAATTTTAGAATTAGGAACTTTCTGCCTTCCTCTGGGTTTCACTGATATCTTGAGCTTACAGTTTTTATCAGGCACCTTAGGCAGAAAGAAACTTCCAATTTGGTTTATCAATTCTTTACAGCAACCGATTTCTCACTGGCATACCAAGGCAAGCCTAGGTCTAAAAAACCAATCAAATTTAAGTTCGATAGTCAACATTATGAAAATTCTTCCTGTTTTATACCAGAACTATTTAATATTTAGCAATGTTAATCA
>NC_089752.1:6563000-6603000 GCF_040412425.1 Macrobrachium rosenbergii
ACAGAACGCATTTATCTTTGGCCAGCAGAGCTGTGAGACTTTTAGTCAGCGAAAGCGCACGACGAAACACTTCCCAAACAACAGAGCGCGCGCGACGCGACGCTGAAGGGATATTATTCCTTAAGGCAAGAGGAGGAGGAGGAGTGGAGAGGAGGAGGAGGAGGAGGAGGAAAGGGGAGGAGGGGAGGGGGAGGAGGAGGAGGAGGGAGGAGGAGGGAGGGAGGAGGAGGAGGAGGAGGAGGAGGAGGAGGAGGAGGAGGAGGATAGTAACGGGCAGCACCGAGAGAGCGTTTATCAAATATTCCATACACGGCTCAAGGAACACCACCACTACGGCCAACAGATATAAGAGCAAACTGCATTCATGCCGCTTCGCCTTCGTTATCTCCGAGAGAGAGAGAGAGAGAGAGAGAGAGAGAGAGAGAGAGAGAGAGAGAGAGAGACTCTTATAAACAATTACCATAAGTAAATCTCTTTACTGCTATTTACAGAAAGGATCGTACATCAAATAAAAAAAAAAGCCAACTTACGCATTAAGAAATGAAACACAACTACTTACCGAAAGCTGCATAATTACCCATCATCATATCGACGATGAGTTTTCCCGTTTCCAAAATACGCGAAAGACGGTAATTGAAAAGAGAGGCACCAGACGCCGAGAGAGGCAGGTAGATAGGTAAGTACACGCGCGCGATCTCCTTCCAAATAAATGAAATATAAAAGAGCCAACATCATCAGGACACGGAGCCAGCCAGCCAGCCAGTCAGCGCAGACGGCAGAGGAAGCCCGGCCAATATTTCATCTCCCGTTGAATACGAAACATCATCTAATTAAAGTGCAGTGCAAAACCTATCAATAAACTTGGGTATTTCCATCAGCCAGTGCCATCTGCAATGTTAATGGAAGCGATAAGATGATAATGAATTCAAAATGTAGATATCATTTGCATTGCATCAAACGGCAACAAATTCTCCGTACAACAACCTGCACCCAAGCAAATGACAGTCACATTACGATTATGAATAATTCAAGGCGCGCCCATCAATCTACATCATTTAACGATCATCTCTGAAACAGTGCGGAAGAAAACGAGCGTAAACTGCGAGGTGGGAGAATCAAAAACCAATCTAAGGCTGCCTTAGCGTAAAGGACCCCAAAGGACGCCTCCGCTCGCGGGACCTCGCAGGACACATTAAAGATATTCGTTTACGGCGTCGTACGACCTCCCAGTCCTTTTCCTTGACGGAGAAGGGTGAAAAGGATGGAGGTTAGCTTTTGCCAAACCTGTCGTCAAATTATATCTTTTCAATCACCTGAGGACATTGGGCATTCATGGCAAATGGACGACGCGTCAGAGGGACGAGACTTCAGGGAGGAGGCGCAGAAGGAGGGTGAGAGGGGGTAGGAGGGGAGGGTAATATGCACGATTAAAAGCACAGGCGCAGGAGCACTTTAAGGATGCTGCGTTTCTAATAGAACACACTTTTCTAATGAGCTACGGGCAACACATACTGAGTGCGGACGTGGACGTGATGCTCAATTAAGGAGGAGGAGGAGGAGGAGGAGGAGGAGGGGGAGGACGAGGGGTACAACGGATATGCAATAATGAGGTGCAAAGTGAAAGGCTGAAGTGATAGTTAAATGCAACATAAGGAAAGAGAGAGGGAGCGAAATGAAACTACCGACCGTACATAATAATTCTGAGCCACTTGCGCATTTGCTTTAACAAATGACGTCGTTAAATTCGATACAAAACGCCACAACGGATGATAAAAAAAATATACAAATTTATATCAGTCAGATCAAATCATCAGTTAACGGTTCTGGAAACATTTCAGTTTTAAAGGCCAATGGGAGGACCTGATACCTTTTGACTTCAAAGGGTAAACGTCCTGCGGAGCAGCAAGGAAGGGAAGAAAAGAACACGAAAGAGGGAAGAACAAAAGGGATAATCGAGTCCTTAGCGGGAGCAAGAGACGAAATGTACCCAGCAAATAATTCTTTTAAGGAGCCTCGCCAAGATCTCACAGCTGCAAAAAAAAAAAAAAGTTAAGTATACAGCTCTCCTAGGGCTGGCCCGAAGGATTAGATTTATTTTACGTGGCTAAGAACCAACTGGCTGCCTAGCAACGGAACCTACAGCTTATTGTGGAATCCGAACCACATTATACCGAGAAATGAATTTCTATCACCAGAAATAAATTCCTCTAATTCTTCATTGGCCGGTCGGAGAATCGAACGCGGGCCTAGGAGAGTGCTAGCCGAGTACGATATCGACCCACCCAATGAAGAAAACTCACAGCTGCAAAACGACAGGACCAGGTTAAATATTGAGAAAATAGGGAACTTCCAGCAATGCGGGTTCTGCTGTGCCTCGACGGAAGAAATACTGTAGAACTACAGGAGTTGTGATTTGATAGAAAAAAGGTGGAAAAAAAAACTTGATTACAAATGAATACGGCTCCTTCGGACAATTTTTCCAACACAATGCCGTTAAAAAAAATGCTCTGATGAAACAAAATTACGCGCAGGAAAAACACCATAACCCTTCCTGTCGATTTTCCTCATCTCAACAATAAGAAAGTAGGATATCTCGACATCTCCATAAATAAAGATTTGAAAAATATAAGACACCCAATTCTAGAAAATGAAATTTAATTACGCAAACATTGTAACGAACTTCGAAGACCGTGCAAATAAAATCGCACTTACGGATAACGTAAGTGTTCCCGAAGAATCAAACTGGCCAGACACAGTCGAGGATCAGGTAAATACAGTCTACGCTCCGGTAAATAAAGTCGAGGAAGAAGATTCGGTAACATGGACGGAGTGATGTCGGAATGCGCTACAGAGGATACCTGTTAATTACCGCTTTGCCATTATCGCCGCCACGACCCTCGGGGGAGCGGTGGTTTTGATGGGGTTCCTCAAGGTCTTGTGGCTCTCGCCGGTCTTGATCGGCTTTTGATCGACATTTGATTGGCCTGAAGAATGGCTTAACTGCCATCAACGAAGACCCCCGGGCGAGCTACTGAGAGAGCTGGCAGGTAACATGATTGGTATCGGCGCTTATTATTATTATTATTATTATTATTATTATTATTATTATTGTGTATTATTGGGCTCATATTCATATGGAAAACAAATCATAAAGGGCATTAATTTACAAGACAGACTTCTACATAACAGATATTCATGAGTGGAAGGCGAAAACGAAACCAGGATAAGAAATGTAAAGTAAAACTGAGATAAAAAAAAAACGAGAAAACAAAAAACAAAGTTACGTATTTAAGTAAGCCCCCTTAGACCCCACCTTTTTCAGTGCTTACATAACAGCCAGCAAATGCAATTGAAGTTTCCATGCCCTGTTTTTTTTTTTTTTTTTTTTTTTTTTGGCTACTGCAGGGGATGCAAGTCATGCTGGCCCAAAATATTTCGGCCCCTGTGTAAGGTTAGGAAGATTAAGTTAGGTTACGACACACAGGACTGGAATCAGGCTGCAAGTTTTTCTTCCAGTACTCTTCCAGGTACTTCTATTTTCTATTCCAAAAGCTTTCAGTTGACAAAACATCAAATTACTTAACAAAAAAAACTCGAACATATCAATATCAGCAGTCACGGCCAGCTTTCGGATTTCTGCTGTATACCTGCTTCCGCTTTCCTGACTGCTGCATATAATATTTTGTCCTTCAATATGCAAGGCTACTGCATTGGGATGCACACTTTTCCCCATTTAGACATAAGCCTGTCCATAAGCTTGTCCATAACGCTGGTACTTGCATTAAGGGTAGAAAAATCACCCACTACAAACGGTAGGCCTATAAAGAATTCATAGGCTTCGATTGAGCAGTTCTCATAATAGATAACGAGAGACTGACAGTAAACCTGGTACTGAGCTGAAGAGAAAGACAATAGCAAAAGACTCGTTGAACTACTTACCAGAAACGTCACTGGTACCCACAAAGTTTTTGTCAAACTAGAAACCACTTTGCCAAGGAATTAATGTTAATAATAAATGCTTGAACACATATTTCCGGCTCCCATAAATGCAGTGCACATGTTTACTATTCACGCGTAAAACGAAAGGAGAGAAAAGAAAAGAAAAGCAAAAAGAATATATAAATATTCGATTCCCCTGATGACGTGGATAAAGAGGAGTACATTGTGAGGGACTATTGTAGGCGTCTCTTCATCCGCAAACGCCATTGGTCTAGAAATTGCCTCAATCATGGAGGGTCTTGCACACAACGACGCGCTGAAGTAGTGGTCTTCCTTCTTCCTCTTTTCTTCGCCATGCGTCCAATTTGTTTGTTTGTTTGCTTGCTAATGGGAAACGTCCCTCGTAAATTTTCGGGGGGGGGGGGACCGAAGCAAACTAAGTATTGCTAAAGGTCCAACTGACTCTGACAACCTTCCATCAAAAACAAAACATCGATGTTATTAAAATACATTTTGTCAATACCGATGTTACATAATTTATGAAAATAATAGGTCCATCATTCATGGAGAGAGAGAGAGAGAGAGAGAGAGAGAGAGAGAGAGAGAGAGAGAGAGAGAGCGTACGTTCGTGTGTATGTAGACAGATGGTGGAAGCAAAGTGGAGGTAGTCAGCCCCGCGGTTCGGCGGTGCCCCAGCTGGATGCTAGTGGCCCACCTGTCGGGGCCTTGGCAGGGGGGCGCTGTAACCCTCCTGTACTGGCCCCACGCCGCCCTCTGTAATGCCAGTAATGTCTTGTAATGTGTCCACTACCTACAACCTGATTTATGCGTCAACCCACGCTGCCTTTCTTCCTTTAATGCGACGGGGGGCAGGGGGCCGCTGTTCAAACATTTATACGCACCATGATTTTCATGGCAGGGGCCTCCCTTTCGCGCTTTAATGTAGTGCCATTTTTACGATGGCGTGAAAGGAGGCCACCTAAATAAATAAATAAACATGGAAACAGCATAAAGAAAGAAAAGCAACATCGACAGAATATCATGACGTTAAAATATGCATCATAAATTGGCGTTTTCTGGTATGTCCCCAATAAAATACATCTGATCGTAAAAAATTAATCGATACGTAGAGTGAGGTGATATGTCTATGTGTAAAACTATATGAAACCTGTAACATGTTTCTCTTGGAATGTGTCTGTATGAACAGTACAAAAGCGTGTCTGATTAAGGCCTGTATCTATACAATAAAATGTGCGTCTGAGGATAGCACTAGCCAAGAGACGAACACACACACACACACACACACACACACACAACAAGAACAATAACTTCTTTAAAAAAAAAAAAAAACCAATTAAATAATATAAAAACTAGAAAACAGATAACGTGAACCAAAGGTTTATTATCTTCGAAAGCCAAGTCATTCACTTTGCCGGATGAAGGTAATTTTTCTTGATTCCATTTCCCTAGTACTAGTTACTTCTCTCCGCTGCTTCTTACAGAAGAAAGGGAATCTCTCTCTCTCTCTCTCTCTCTCTCTCTCTCTCTCTCTCTCTCTCTCTCTTTTAGTCAGAACATACATGACAGACGACTATCCACCTGCTAAAGGAATGTACACATACGGAGCTGAGGCTCTATTCCTTAGGCTAATGATCCGGAGCCCGGACGTACAAAGCGAGCCAAATGCTTCAGGTATTATGACGTCTGTTTAGAGTGAAACAACAACAAGAATGAAACTTCAATTAAAATGATTAATGGGTATGCTTTGACGAACATCCTATCACTGCAATCCAGAAACCATGCCACTTCTCAGTACTTTCAATCGTACTTCAGTCAGCTGGTGCTTACATTTACGGATCATCCGGCGAGATGACCAAGGGAGCTGTGACGTCAAATCGTAATATCAAGTCATTCAATAGTAGCTTTTTCTACCTGAAGCCAAAATCCCCACATAAAAAGAAACTCTCTAATAAAACTGAAAATCATAAGTTTGTTTCTCCCGACGAAACAACTTCCTCAGGAAACCTTCGCGCAACTTGCCGAAATGCCCAAGCACAATCGCACACAACCCACCACAACTTCCAAACAACCCAAACACAACCGTCCCTACAACTTCACATTAGCACCAAACCAGACTTCCACTTTCTTCAAGTAATGGATGGTGATGTAGGTGAGAGTCTGCACCTCTCTCTCTCTCTCTCTCTCTCTCTCTCTCTCTCTCTCTCTCTCCTCCTTCGCTGTCGTTCTCCATTTCTTCGTCCACCGAGATTGTATCTCATTTCGTTTGCATAATTATAGGCACTTTGACGGTTTGTTTATTTGTTCAGAAAGTGGGATGAAGATGCGCGCTGATGGAACGCCGATATCGGTAGTGTCATGTAAATGGGGGGAGGAGGGTGAAGGAAAAGCGTTGGGGGAGAGGATGGGAGGAGGAATAATGGTGGGAGGGGAAGGCGAGAAGAGCTGAGGGGAGAGGGAAGGGGGGGGAGTATTTTATGGAGCCTTTGGGAAATAGATAAATACAGCCCCTCTCCCACCCTCCTCCCCTCCCCAAACGCCTTTCCTTCTCTATTCTCACCCAAAATCTTTGCGAAGGTGTAGAGACAAATGGATGGCTGATAGAAGCAAATAGAATGCCAGTAAAACTGTGGAGAGAAGCAAATTGAAAGATAGCTGAATGGTATATTAAAGCAAAAGATGGAAGACGTATTGTACACAAATGGTAGAGGAAAAATATATAAAATGGAAACGAAGAACTAGATGGAATAACGAACGAAGGGGGACCAGATAAGACGAAGACAGATCCCCTTAAAGGCAGAAGAACAGTGGACAGAATCAGACGACAGGGCAGACCAGACGCGGATATATTCAGGCAATAAAAAGTCTGTGTGGGCAGAAGAAAACAGAAAACAAATGAACCACGGACTGGAGGAGGAAAGACTGTCAACTGGTTATAAAAGAAACTATAAGTTGGTTATAACATGAATTCTGAATATTGGTTATAAAATCAGAAAACTGGTTAAAATTGGAACCGGAACCGTTAGCTATAAATGAACTCTGACGGAATATTATAAAAGAACCAATTCTGAAGTTATAATTAAAATGTGACTATAAAAGAACCAGCTTTGAATTTACAATCAAAATAATGAAGTGATTAGTATAATAAGATATATATGAAGCGTACTTACAGCAGTGAATATTTCTATCGGTTATAGAGAACCGCAATTAATGGCTATAATAATAAGCACCCTGAAACGCGACTAGAATAAAAACCGAATGCTGGTTATAACGGAGACCCTGAAAAGTGGTTATAATAGGAACTCTTTGATATTTAAAGACGATCGCTTCAAAGCCAGGTCCCAACGGTGGCTTTCACATGAGAGATATTTATTACCGGGAAACGACCTGGTCTGTCAAGATGTCATACTTTTACGAGGGATCATAATTATGACTAAAGGTGATGTTCCACCCGCGTTCGGGGAGACATTCACGACAGATAAATAATAATAATAATAATAATAATAATAATAATAATAATAATAATAATAATAATCTTCTTCTTCGTTTTAACGTGCTTTTTCCCATTTTTCATATGGGGTAAGCACGATGCCTTCTTTTGAAAGACTTTGATTTGGCGTTGGGGTAGGCCGTAGCCTCGATCGGCTGCCCTATATAATAATAATAATAATAATAATAATAATAATAATAATAATAATAATAATAATAAGGTGAAGGAGGAGGAGTAGCATCACAATGTTAAAATGAAGAAAAGCTAAAACTAAAAGATCTCGTTGTGAAAGTAAAAAAAAAAAAGTTTAAAGAAAAAATTACTCTCAAGGAAGTGTAACAATTTCTGGTTATGGTGAGATAAAGTTTTTGAGGAAACGAAAATAAACTTTGTACGAATGATGAAAAAAGATCTGGAGGTGAAAAGACGTAGGAACGTGAGAAATTACTGAAGAAGAGCAGGAATGTAGTAGTAAGCTTTAGAGATAATGGAAATACGGCAACGGAAATGACTCGCTCGTTCGTTGGCTGTTTAGGTTCAAACCCTAAGGAATGGAGTCAGGAAGACACACTACATGATAATTTCAACTTTTTTTTTTATCAAGGTTAAACAGCAATTAACGTATAAAAAATTTAAAAAATACAACTTACCAACATACCTCCTTTCCACGAAGTTTTAAAAATGGAAGGGATTTTATACAATTTTAAAAATACAATTTAAAAATGGAAGGGATTTTCTGTTTCGAATTGTATTTGCCTTATTACAAAAATACGAAAATAACAGCAATCTTTGATCGCTTAATCTTACTGCTTTCGGTGATATATTTATTTCGTACAAGTAACAACTTCAATTCTTCAAAGAAAACTTTCCGAAAACCTCTGTATGTATATATAGGGAGTCTTACAAAATCGACCACTCATAAGGAACAAACCCCCGTGGAGGGGTAGCGCCGTCAGTGTATACCTCACGCGGCGCACCGTAGGCATTACTTAAGGTTCATTGCAGCGTCCCTTCGGCCCCTAGCTGCAACCTCTTTCATTCCTTTTTCTGTACCTCCGTTTCATATTCTTTCTTTCATCTGACTTTCCACCCTCTCTAACAATTGTTTCATATTGTAACTGCGAGGTTTTCCTCCTGTTACACAGTTCAAACCTTCTTGCTGTTAATATCCCCTTTCAGCGCTGAATGACCTCATAGGTCCCAGCGCTTGGCCGCTGGCCTAAATTCTGTAATCCAGTCCATAAAGAACAAAAAACAGGCAGATACATAACGCGGAACGTATTAAATTAAACCATTCATAAAACGCTGCGACAACTTTATTTTTGTCATTTTTTTTTTTTTCTAAATCAAATGTCAAAACTACAGTCTGTTCATCCATTTCCAATTTTCTTGAACTTGTCCCCTCCGCACCTCGCCCTTCCCCACCAATCCCTCCTATCCACCCCACCCCTCCTTCACGAGCCGTGTGGTGATTGGCAGTTGTAAACTGCTTATTTACTGTCCGGCGCCCATTACGTCATTAGGCCGATTACCTGGCCCAGGGTTTTAACAAGGTACCAGTGGATTTTATCTGCGCCTGGTTTTATGGTGTCCACACGTACCATGAATTCTCTCTCTCTCTCTCTCTCTCTCTCTCTCTCTCTCTCTCTCTCTCTCTCTCTCTCTCTCTCTCAAACCTGTCAGCTTAGGTTTCACGTATTTTTTTTTTTTTTGCCCCTTTTCCCTGTCGTCCGTTTACCATTTTTCATGTTTTCTCTTACGCACTCATTCCACTTCGAATTCCATTACTCTTAATTTAAATATCTCAAAACGTTCTCTGCGTCGATGACCTTTATAAGCGCAACGCCGGTTTTACAGGCATACATCAATCAATGGCGTCATATTTTTTGTAAGGCATGTTTCGTTTAAGCTATCTCCAATGTGCATCTAACAACTATTATCCTTCTTTTGGAAGTTTATTCAATAAATATCTTCTTTTGGAAGTTTATTCAATAAATATCTTCTTTTGGAAGTTTATTCAATAAACATCTTCTTTTGGAAGTTTATTCAATAAATATCATAAGTATAATAAATTCCATACATTTTCATTGTTTAGATGAATAACTGGTTTCTTCATCGAACGAAAATTTTCAAATTCTCTCTCTCTCTCTCTCTCTCTCTCTCTCCTTCCTAATTCCATCTGACGCCGAGGGAAAAAATCCATAAAGCCATCTTAAGCCTTGACAGAATGAAGTGTTCCAGGAGCGATTACGGAGTAATATATGACGGGCGAGTCAGATAACAGCGACACTTTTCACACCACCGGAGGGCAGCAGGCCGTTGACCGCCTATGACAACCTACTTATGACATCCTACTCACGACAACCTACTTATGACAAGGCTCGTTTGGGGTAGGTCGTAGCGGCGGCGGTCTCTCTCTCTCTCTCTCTCTCTCTCTTTTTGAAAAGGTACACACAGCAGTAGCAGCAGCTGATAAGGAACGAAAGGCTCTCTTGTTGACACGATACTCAAGAGCTGCCAAGGATAATAACAAAAGGTGTATGTGTCTCTATTGTAACAGGTGGTGGATGACGGAGAGGAATCCAAAATTTTTCCCACTTATTAACTGCAAAAGGTGCCCCATGAAATTGTGGTGTAAACAATGTATTTCCTTTGCTGCCAAAAAAATACGTCATATAGATAAGATCTTTCAACATTTTTCCTTCCATTTAGCTGATTGTGTACTTTCCTTTTCCGACTGTTAATCCTTTTTCATGCAAATACATTCTACTTTGTTGTTTTTCCCTTGCCTTTCTTTTTCTATTTTATTGTATTTTTCACGTATGGACATTCTCTCCTACTGTCTTTTATCTGCAGGATATTCTGTCTTTCACTTGGGTGTATTCTATACTATTTTTTTTCACACATGGGTATTCTACACTTCTGTCTACATATGTCAAGAAAACATACCTTGGGGAACGTAGAGAAAATGTATTTTTAATACACTGACGTAGCAAATGGAACTAATCTTCCTAAAAATCATCACCTCAATTATTTTCCATCGAATGCTTCATGACAACCATAGGGAAATACCTCATACGACCACCTCTGTATATAAAAAAGAATCTTTTAAAAGTTTTTCGTGGACCATGACCCAGGGAATCAATCAAATTATGCATGCCATTTGAAAAAAAATGAAATTTACATACGTCTCTATTTTCTCCAGACATAAATAGCTTCACTTGACTGAAGGAGAAAATAAAACCGTGTTATCTGTCAATCTATATCGTAGTTACAAACTAGTATAAAAAAAGTAATTAAATATAAATCAAGTACACAACGGTCAAACTCTATATACCAAGCTCCCCCAACCTAGACAACACAACACTGTGGAGTTTTGCTAGCTGTCACCCTTGTCTGTGAAATGGAAACGCCAAAACTTACTAGAGAGAGAGAGAGAGAGAGAGAGAGAGAGAGAGAGAGAGAGAGAGAGAGAGAGAGAGAGAGAAGGCAAAACCTCACTGAATTTCAGTACGGTTTTTGTTCCAGTTTTCATATGCATTTTGGTTTCTTTTAAACTTCCCCCCCATATCTCTCTCTCTCTCTCTCTCTCTCTCTCTCTCTCTCTCTCTCTCTCTCTCTCTCTCTCTCTCTCTCTTACACGAAGGCAAAGTCGACTAATATATGTAGATTATATTCCTATGAATTTCGACAGAAAATATTTCATTAATATGGTTGATTGAGGTTAACATTACATTTCCATCTCGAGTGTGGCCAGACCTTGAGAGTAATTAAAATTCATTGGTTATGATAATGGGTCTTGTTGGGTAGAATAGAGAATGGACTCCGAGGAAATGGGAGAGGCACGAGGGGATGGGGGCAAAGAATGGGGGGGTGGGGGTAGGAGGTTTGGGGGTTGGTATGGATGGAGGCAATATAGGAAGAGAAAAGAACGATGTGAAGTAATGATTGGGTACAGGGAATTCATCTGCTTCGAGAGGTGGAGTGAAAACGAGAGAGAGAGAGAGAGAGAGAGAGAGAGAGAGAGAGAGAGAGAGAGAGAGACAAAACACTACCCTTCTGAACGCCAGTAAGGCACCTGTACCCTGACCTCGGCATGTCTGGAATCATTAGGAAAACCATCTATAAATATGTCGTCAGCGTTCTGCGGTAAGGCGGGTTATACAGACGGCGGGTTGTACAGTCATACTCGCGTATATTATGAATGCGTTGGCGCACATGTGAATACACTTACAACATTTACAGCCTAACTTAACTGGAGGAAATATGAACAGTTGACCACGACGAAAAGAAAACTCTTGACAAAAGTTATGCATCCGTCAGATACCAATCAATGCTAAAAATCATATCAAAGTAATGATAAAGGCATCACTGACCATGGTAGCTGTTAGCAGAACTGGAGAGAGAGAGAGAGAGAGAGAGAGAGAGAGAGAGAGAGAGAGAGAGAGAGAGAGAGAGGGCCACTACAAAAACAAATGAGACACGTTCATCAAGATTCATCATTCAACAAAGCAACGATGCGCGATTAAACTTCACTATCTACAAACTTACCCCTTCTGATTCCGTTTGCCATTCATTTATGAGAAGTTGGACAACTTCCTCCATGTTTCATCCAAGGTGACATTCTCTCTCATTCTCTCTCTGTGGTGAGGAGGAGGAGGAGGAGGAGGAGGAGGAGGAGGAGGAGGAAACAGCTAGATAAATAATGAGAGGGAAACTCAAATACCAATTCTTGGTATTTAGGAAAATCTCGACACAGTGAACCATGAACTTGTGATAAACGCATCTTGTTGCAGGAAAGGGTCCTCCCGTTTTGGTGGTACTCTCATTCTCTCTCCACACTAGCTGCGACCCACGACGGTCAACTAACACCTACAGATCTGTAGCAACAGAAGCGTATTGGATTTTGGGAACGCGCCCACGTCGTCCCTCTTTGTCCGGTTCGAAATTCGAACACTGCACCACTGCACCGAGAGAGAGAGAGAGAGAGAGAGAGAGAGGCCAGGTTGAATAATGAGAGAGGGAGGTAAAGAAAAATCTAGGTTATACGGTAAGAGAAAGAAATGCTGGCATAAGGCCAGCTGAATCTGCAACAAGAGAGTCCACAAACAAACACACACGGATATATATATATATATATATATATATATATATATATATATATATATATATATATATATAGAGAGAGAGAGAGAGAGAGAGAGAGAGAGAGAGAGAGAGAGAGAGAGAGAGAATCCCCCAATATGGCTAACTGGTGCAGCACTCCAATCAAGTCTGCTAGGTCCATAGATCGCTGCCACCAGTTCAGTCAGTACACCTGATTGAACTATGGCATCGTCTGACATCGTGAAAAAAAATAAGGGGGGAGGGGGTGGGGATGTGTGCTAACAACCTCATCCCCAAAGAAGAAAAGAGTGAGTGATATATATATATATATATATATATGTGTGTGTGTGTGTGTGTGTGTGTGTGTGTTTGTGTAAAGAGATAGAGAACGGGACAGAGAGGCCGGGGCCAAGATGGAAACGACACATACCGTAAATTACACCTATATATTACGCGGTGCCTAATTACTGAACAGGCTAACGAGCACTGTGGACCCGGTAGTTTCCATAGCTCGTTACCGTACAGCCAATGGTCAAGGTAATTATTAGTTATGGTGTTATTGAACGATGTATTAATTACGCTTGCCCGTTGTCGAACGGTAGTAATTGTGGTTGTTCCCATAATGAGCTCAACGCCAACTGTTATTTTACTCTCTCTCTAGCCCCCTCCAACCCCCTCCCCTTCCATCCCCTCCCTACCCCCAAAAAACAAATAGCACAACTAATAGCTCAATACTACAAAGGCTCCGAACGACAAATTGGAGCTAAATGTCACCATTTACCTGTATCTATCATCTATCTACCAATTAATATCCAACTCATACATTATAAATTATATAATACCAAAATAAAAGGCCTGATATCAAATTATATTTAGTGCAGTCTTGGCCTACCATTAAGAATCTTAAATGGCTAAACAATAGTGTGTAACGCCGAAGAGAGAGAGAGAGAGAGAGAGAGAGAGAGAGAGAGAGAGAGAGAGAGAGAGAGCGAGAGAGAGAGAGAGAGAGGAGATCATCCCAGGTCAATACCATAACATCAGCCTCTCTCTCTCTCTCTCTCTCTCTCTCTCTCTCTCTCTCTCTCTCTCTGAACTGAGCACAAGCTTCATGGTCCCTAAAGCTGTCAACAGTTCATATGAGTTGACTATCAGAGGGAGGAAAGAATAAAGACCTTTAAATTTTAAAGTAGTAGCCTTTCCTACAGTTTAAGATCTAAGTTGGAGTGGTGTCTGCCCTGTACTTGTTTCATATTTCCCTTTCCACTGGTGTAGGAAATATCGTTCTCATAAAAATGAGATGATGAGACGGGACTTGGGGGATAAAGGGATATGGGACTATGATATTTATATATATATATATATATATATATATATATATATATATATATATATATATATATATATATATAGATATATAATGTGTGTGTGTATGTCTGTGTGTATATATATATATATATATATATATATATATATATATATATATATATATATATATATAGAGAGAGAGAGAGAGAGAGAGAGAGAGAGAGAGAGAGAGAGAGAGAGATCACATCAAAAATGCTAATGGATCGAAACTTTAAAATAAGGCTTGAATGTAGTTTCAGCGATCATGGGTCACAATGAGAAAAGGCGAACAGAAGTAAAGTAAATGAAAGCTTGCTCTGTTTATAAGATGAACTTGACTGAAGTGTAAAGTAACCTATCTTTGTTGAACTTTTGGAAATCGTACATTCTCTTTCTTCCTTTCTGAAGTGAACTTTGGTCAAGTGTATCTTATTTGAAAAGCTTATTGAGCCGTTTATGTCTTATATGAACCACAGGGGAAAACATGTTTCATTTTACGTTCATTAAACAACCTTATATACACAGCAGTTTGCAGTTTGATGAGTCGTGCGTATACAGAATGATTTACCCATCCCTAGCCAAAACACACACACCCATTTATATATATATATATATATATATATATATATATATATATATATATATATATATATACATATATATATATATATATATATATATATATATATATATATATATATATATATATATATATATATTTATATATATATATATATATATATGTATATATATATATGATTATATGTTATATGTATGTATGTATGTATATATATAATTTAAATATAAACAATCCACTGAATAGGCGATAAAAAAAGCTACACTGGTTAAAGAGATAAACACTGTAGTATGTTTGAGGCCAGATCAGCTGAAGCGACCTTCACTGAACGTGAGTACTTGCATATCCTGGTTGCCAGCTGTGCCCAGATAATACACCTGGGGGGGCAAATTACCTTAACTAATTACTCTCGCTCCAAAAAAAAAAAAAAATAAATAAATAAAAAGAAATTCCAATAGTACTTCGTCTAATCCCCTGATCATCGCACCTACTTTCCAGTACTAAAATAAGAAAAACTGATCCTCCTGTTGTATTTTGATATAGTTGTGTTAACAATAATGGTTTGGCGGTTTACTATCGTTCGTTATTGCTATAAATTTTCATATTATCACTACACGCAACTCGGTCCTGGTTACTGCTACGAGATCAAATGCTCCGTTGTACTTACGAAATACTGTTCTGGTTAATAATGTGAATTACAGTTCTCGTTAAAATTATGACATTATTTCTCGCCTCATGAATATGCTCACTGATGCTCATATTCGTAAAAATAATGAGGATCTTCAATAAAAGTGAAGCAGAAAACCACTTATTAATTTCAATAGTAAGAAAAACAAACTATCTAGGTTGCAAAAATTTATATAATATATATATATATATATATATATATATATATATATATATATATATATATATATATATATATATATATATATATATATATATATATATATATAAATATTCCCTGAAACTGTACTGATAAACAAACCGCAAACACGCAACCAGCAGCGCACGGGGTAGGAAACAGAACCAAGAAATAAACAGAAAAGAAAATACAAAACAGTGTAAGAAACGTAACTAAAAACGAAACTATCTAAATCCCTCAACGCTTGACAAGAGAAACCCAGCAGTTCAAATTCCTGTGAGATTGATGACTCTCCGATGATCAGGACGGAAGGCTGAGAATGCGGACATCGGGGGGACGACGTAATCTGTAATTTTAGATAAGGCAAATGACCAAAAAGGTTTTCTTTTAAACGTATGTACGGTGTACTTACACGCATGTGTAGCTGTCTACACCGTAATGCATGTGTACCAACTAGGGAACATAAGTAACTCGAGTATATTTCTTGATAATGGTAAGTGCTTTGTTCTTGACAATATTTTGTTCGCCTTTCAATTTGCACGTCATGGTCAAAGGAAAAATTGCATTTGATGCAACTCCTTAAAACATCACTTTTCTTCTTTTCATCCACACATACAGATCAGAGAGAGAGAGAGAGAGAGAGAGAGAGAGAGAGAGAGAGAGAGAGAGAGAGAGAGAGAGAGAGACCTTACATTCCCTCTTATGCTTTGATCCCCAAAGACCTTCAGGAGTATGAGAGTATGACAGACAAACTCTCCTGACGCCGCTCTGGGCCAGCAGGCCTGGATTGTTACATATCTCAGGTCTGGATGCTGGTGACAAGGATCCATGTCGGGCTCCATCTTATCTCCCAGGATTTCCAGCCGGCGACCAATCACGTGAGGATATCCAAGACTGGAAGCCGCTTTTGCCACACGCGGTGCCTGGAATTTCCAGCGACTGTTTTTGTTGATTTTCCTTCGGTCAGGGCTGATGCTAAAACATATCCAAAAATCGTACCGGAACTATAACGACCTCAACTGAAGGGCGACCTCGAACACAATCGCCGACGCATGGAGGAAAAGTCGAAATAACGCAAATGTCTTTAAATTCCAGGCAGAATTCCAAGGTTTGATGGCGGACCAATCGGAGAGCAGTATGTGTTCCAGAGCATCCGGGAACGCCGGCTGTCTCCCAATTGTCTTGGGGATCTGCTAAACCTGGAAACCCGCCTGTACAGCACTCGCTGCTCCCGATAGTCGCTTTCTCATCCTCATTTCAAAATCAAAATGGAATCCTAAAACCATTGTATTTCGTCTTTCAAAAGCCCAGACGACTTCGTCATTTCATCTTCATAATAGTTAGTAAGTTTTGTATGTGCGGAGAGGTGTCCCAACTCTTACTGATAGCTTCGGCTGCAACTACTATAAAACATTTCTGTAAACTGACTCAAGATTTATTAACGGAATCTCGTTATTCATTCCTCCATGATATCTCATAAAGCGTTAAATATAATTCCAAAACCATATTTCCATCTACAAACTCGAAGGAGGAACAAGAAAGGAAACGCTCGTCAATTTCAACAACAAATAAATTCTTCCACCTTTCACCTCTTGCCTTCTTTTAGCGCCTGCTCCTTTTCTTTTTCCCTTCTCTTTCTCTCCTTCCTTCCTTCCTTCCTTCCTTCGTCCCTCCTTCTACATCATATTGACAAGCTGGAGGAAAGTGCCGAGCAGCGGTCGAGTCGCTATAGCAACACTGGACAACACCGCCTCTCATTCCGAACGCCTCTCGCTTCTGAACTAAAACTCAAAATGCCGCGAGTGTTGTAAACATCAAACAGGCAAACACACACACAAACACACATGCACACACAAACAAATGCACAAGGATAACAAGCACCGAGCCACGACTCCAACAAGTAAAAAAATATATACAAAGGGTGCATGATGATGATGGGACTCCCTTTAAATCAAAATGAGAGTTCTTGAAAATAGCCTCTTTAATGTAAACGACGAAATCAGGAGGAGGAGGAGGAGGAGGAGGAGGAGGAGAAGCAGGAGGAGGAGGAGGAGCAGGAGGAGGAGGAGAAGCAGGAGGAGGAGGAGGAGGAGGAGGAGTAGGAGAAGGAGGAGGCAAGTCAAGAGAATGGCATGACCGAGGACCATAAAGCGAGGGGAGGCCAAACTACAGCCGTTGGGACGAGTTGGTTGTGATCAATATTGACTATGTTGTATTCGCAGGTGAGGAGGCTTGGGTCAGACCCCAGCAATGGACGACAAGGAAGAGCGACTACTATACTACAACTACTGTGTGCCACCGATGCTTTGCTTCTTTCGCTTTCCCCCACCTTAGCCACTTCCCTGCTCCACTATTCACTTGGCAATGATTACTCAAGTGCTCGATATGCCCGGCAGATCTTTTCTCCGAGGCTTAAATAAAAATTAGGGCCAGACTGCGTTAAGGAGAAAGAGAGGAGTCAGGCGAGAACAGTAGGAAGATGGGCTGTTTAAGAGATGAAAGGAGGGTGAATGAGAGAAGGGAGAATGAACCTCAAAACAAAGAAAGGGGGAGAAATAGTGGTGTGAGGGAGATGAGAATAGACTGGGATCCATTTTTAGATTCTGAGAATGACAACAAAAGAGCGATTCTTTTACTCTTCAAAACTCCGTCGATTCAGTTCTTTTGTTTTCATTTTTCTCTTTGAACCTCCTTTAGTGCCTCCTCCTCCTCCTCCTCTTCTTCCTCCTCCTCCTCCTCCTCCTCCCCTCTCTCTCGGCCAGACTGAGCGAAATCAAACAAACAAAACGTGCACCACTCGACAGTGATCTCCCCTTTCTCAATCGCCTTCGTATCTGCCTTGTTTACCAAACGAATCAAATTGGGATTAACATTCCTCCCCGATGCTTAATGGCCACTAAGAACAGGTCAAGTCACATCTAGCGTGCACTGCAAGAAAAGGCCTGGGTCAACAGCGCCCAGGAGAAACATGGTCAGCACCAGATACCACGGGTAGAAACCAATTACAACTTCAATGGCCGGGCATTAGTAGTTGGGTGCTGATAGTGCTGACTGGGCTGGGGTTATTCATGTGACCCCTACTCCCACCAAAAACTCTGACCCTTTCTGACCTCGTCCTCTTGCCTTGTTGCTGCCCTCTCTCTCTCTCTCTCTCTCTCTCTCTCTCTCTCTCTCTCTCTCTCTCTCTTGATTTCATTTTTTGCTTACTGATTATTTAAGCAACTTTGGTTACTACTGCGTTTATGAAAGGTATTATAGATTAATCCAGTTTATTAAAAGTAGGTTATTATGATAGCAGCTTTAAATGCTAGCTCCTCACGCCACTGAAATACATGTGAATGTGACTAACATTCGATATAGGCTGTTATATATATATATATATATATATATATATATATATATATATATATATATATATATATATATGTATGTATATATGTATGTATATAATATATATCATACATATATATATATAAGCATGTATATATACCTAACATACATGTGTATATGTATGCATATATATATGCGTGTATGTATGTGTGTGTGTCTGTGTACTTTAACATTATATTATATACACTATTAATCATACGCAACCATCAATGTTAATTTCAATAGCCTCTAACTCAAAGTTCACTATCTTAGCAACTTTTATGGCCGAGAGAGAGAGAGAGAGAGAGAGAGAGAGAGAGAGAGAGAGAGAGAGAGAGAGAGAGAGAGAGAGAGAGAGAGAGAGCATTACAAAAGCCTCACACGGTGGCTGTCACTCCTCAAGTGCAGCGTATTGGTTCGTAATCGTGATGTTACCGATGACAACAACAACAGCATAACAACAACAACAACAACAGCAAGCACAGCAGCAGCAACCGCCCCCTCCTCCTCCTCCTCCTCCTCCTCCCTCAAGGATTTAAGGACTGACGTCAGAGAGCAGATTTGTCAACAACAACTCTTGTAAGTCCAGGAGTCATCGCCACGCGAATTATATTGCATAGAATTGCTCACATGCCGCCGGGCTGTGAGTCAGTGTTGATAAACCAATGCCAGCCACGATAAAGGTTTGGGATTCTTTTGTGCTGGTCTTTAAGGGACGCTGAAGCGACAACCTCCCAGCAAAGTGCAAGATTTACTATCATCATTAGTATGTATATTAATTTCGCTGACATTTTCAATCATCGAGGCAAAAACCTACACAGATTCACGTTAACAATTCAGAAATGCGAGTGATCGGTGTAGAGAGAATTTTAAAATGCATTATAATCAATCAAACAAAATACCAGATGCAGAAAACGCCCAGCATTCGATCTGTCATTGAACAACCTATTATATTAAAAATGGTCCCTTTTTTTTTTTTAAATGTTACTGAGTGCAATAAAAAATTGTGAGGTCGGGTGGGTAAGGTCAACGAGCAATGATATGAAAAACAAATACAGTCAAATACAGTCGATAATGAGAGAGAGAGAGAGAGAGAGAGAGAGAGAGAGAGAGAGAGAGAGAGAGAGAGAGAGAGAGAGAGAGAGAGAGAGAGAATCATAAATAATAAATGAATGTTACTATAAAATTTTCAGTGGAAAGAGAGCATAAATATAAATGAGTGTCACTATCAACATTTCACAAGAGAGAGAGAGAGAGAGAGAGAGAGAGAGAGAGAGCACAAAGGAATGAATAGAGCTGTAAATATTAACATTTCACAAGATAGGAAAGAGACTGCTACCTGAAGGGGAAAGCATTAATAACAAAAAGTTATGACCGGCTGTCAAGCAATCAACAGGTATCTTTGCTCTCTTCGCCTAACCCAAAGAAGCTACCGTCTTCTCATCTAGACAAGTCTTTCTCTCTCTCTCACATAAAACACGGCATTTATCTGCTAAAACTTACTGATAGATTCTAATGTTCACGCGTTTACGAGGGGCGTTACTTAATTAAGCTACGATCTAAAATTTTATTTTTCTAATATATGTATGTATATATATGTGTATATATATATATGTGTGTGTGTGTGTTAATAATTCCACAATGCATTCTTTCAATCATTTAGTGAAACTGTGAGCTGTCGCTTGTCAATGATGTTTGTCATTAGCAAGCAAAAGCTCACGATTTTATTGATTGAATTGACATATCATTATATGTATGTATGTATGTATGTATACATATATATATATGTATGTATGTATGTATGTATATATAAACTTCCTCCTTACAATAATGACAATCGAGCTCACCTCGGAATAACCTAAATACAAACTTACTGAAGCAATACTTTCTGTGATACTTGCTATACCGGGAAACTAAAACATTTTATCGGTGTTCTGTCTACTGAAGGAAAGACAGACAGAAAAAATAAAGAAATAAAAAAGAAATGCAATCACTATCACTAACGAAGAAATGAAAATCATCAGACGCCGCGTGAACACCTTACGTCAACATCTGAGACCTTACTACCCTTCACAAGCTTTCCACCAAAGACGCTGTGTCAGAAATTTCACAGGAACTCCTTCCGAGTTGACGTACGCCTTTCAATGAATCATGCACGAAAGCACGTACATAAACAAGCCTTTTCAATTTACTACTCCAAGAACTTAACGAATCAGCAGGCGCTAGCAAAGCCACTATAGCAAAACACACTGTCCAGACTGAGTCGGCGTGAAATCAGCATAAAAGTAGTTCCTTTAATTGGCTTCATTTTCCCACCGCATAGACTAAGAAGAAGAAGAAGAAGAAGAAGAAGAACACAGAGAGAGAGAGAGAGAGAGAGAGAGAGAGAGAGAGAGAGAGAGAGAGAGAGAGAGAGAGGGGGGGATATATCCTATATCATATGTGTAATCAACACGTGATTGCGCATGTCAGCATACTTTCAGCAGGACGCTGAGGTGGTTTAACCATTACGGATCTCGATAAATTAACGACATGAACGGAGAAAGAAAAAAAAACCGTCTCGTCTGAGAGAGAGAGAGAGAGAGAGAGAGAGAGAGAGAGAGAGAGAGAGAGAGAGATAGTCTCTACGATAATCCCAAAGCCTATGCAAACAGTCCACGAGGCAAATGGACACCGATAAATTCAGAGATGATCCACGAACTGTCTTCGCCCAGACGACTAAAACATCAGGGCCCTGAAGAATCTCTTGCTGTGATATCATCATTCATCAATGACAACAAAATGAACAAAAACAGATGCTTGCCGGGCAACTGGCTCCATTCTAACCTATCCGCAAAAAAAAAAAAGGGGGGGGGCAAAACTTGAGACTAAGGGCCTGAAGCAAGAACCGATGGTCAGGCAACAAAAACAACCCCATCTTTATAATTAGATAAATAATTAACACAAAAAAAAACAAATACTGAATGATGAACAATACATAATAATGAAGACGTTTATTACTCTCGATTCTTCATAACCATTCATTATTGTTATCTCCAATGCAACTGCGCTAACATTAACAGATAAGTCATACCATTCAAACTGCAATCACCTGATTTGAATTTATTGATTTGAAGACTCTGGGCCACAGGAAACCCCACCAGAGGAGAATTATTATTGTTCACGATATTTTTATTACTACTATATTGTTGAGGTTGAGCATTCGTCTACATTTTCAGTAATTACATGTTTAGGGACTAGTAAGTCGTTTTTCATTGAGGATGTCTCTAGGAAATAACAACACAGAAGTTATTGCCACGTTCGTCAAGTTACAACTTAATTAAGGTTGGCTTTCAACCAACCCCTACACCACACACCCCCCCCCAAAAAAAAAATGTCACAACATAAGCCTGTTCATCATACACCTACAATGATATCTAGATTACTATTAAATACAACCCAAAGACTGTAAACATTACCACCAATGAAAAGAGAGAGAGAGAGAGAGAGAGAGAGAGAGAGAGAGAGAGAGAGAGAGAGAGAGAGAGAGAGAGAGCAACCAGGGCACAGAGAAGCTAGTAACCTAAGCTTTATAATGAGTTACAACACTTGTCGGGCTTAACGCCCTGAGGTCGGTGTTTTTCTCACGGATGATCGGGTGTCGGCATCGGGGCAGAGGCGTCGTTCCCTAGGGTGGAGTGCTGAGGACTTCACTAAAACAGCTCATGAAGGAGGAGCCTGTTTTACACGTCTAGTAACTGGAAAGCTAAATTACGAGTGATGCGGGAGAACAGCAGCTCTATGTGCGGGGGATAGCTGGCAGAGTGAATACATACAGGACAGACAGACAGACAGACACACACACACACACACACACACACACACACACACACACACATATATATATATATATATATATATATATATATATATATATATATATATATATATATATATATATATGTGTGTGTGTGTGTGTGTGTGTGTGTATTGCAGAGAGGTCACCAGGGGGACAAAGGATTCTTTATTGGGAACTTGGCCCGTTTCTTTAAAAGAAAAAAAAAAAAAAGTCTGTCTCTGCTGACCTAGGAGTTAATTGGGTACCTGGTTAATGGATCGTGATTAGCAGAATCCTGAGTGGCGAAGGGCAGGGGACTAGCACCCACATCTCAAGACCTGCCGAGAACTGGAATAGTATACATCTTCTGGAGCCACCCTCTATATGGGGTAAGAGGGGTATAGTTGACTATATATATATATATATATATATATATATATATATATATATATATATATATATATATATATATATATATATATATATATATATATATATATATATATATATATAATATATATATATATATATATATATATATATATATGTGTGTGAACAATATAATATCGTTGGTCTTCACTCAACTGTAAATACTACAAAAACGCACAAAGTTAATGAGGGCATGTAGCACTGTTGCTCAGAAAGCCACACTAAGTGCTTTTAATTACGTAACAGTAAACGATATATATATATATATATATATATATATATATATATATATATATATATATACATATACACAAACATATATATATACACACACAAACACACACACACACACATATATATATATATATATATATATATATATATATATATATATATATATATATATATATATATAGAGAGAGAGAGAGAGAGAGAGAGAGAGAGAGAGAGAGAGAGAGAGAGAGAGAGAGAGAGAGAGAGAGATTAACGGGAATTTCCAACGTAAACTAAATTCTACACATGCAAAAAGAGATATTCAAATCCCCTTTTCTTCTCCCTGTTGGGTAAATCGACAGGAAAACCTTTCATCCAAAGGACACAAAAACAAACAAACAAACAAAAAAAAAAAAAAAAACAGGTGATGTCCATGTGTTGTTTCTCATGCCTTCAAACGGCGACGTCAGCCCATCGCTTCTTAATACAACAAAGTGACTTGAGACATTAAACCACAGAAAAACAAATCCTTTAATTCGAGGTGGTGACATCTCGGAGGGGTAAGGGGCACGACGTGGGAAGGGGTAGAGTCTACGGGACGGGTTTGATGTGGGTGGAAGGAAAGGGGAGGGGGTTTTTAAAGGGAGGGGGAGACAGGATAGGTAGGGGAACTATGAAGGGGCTGGAAAGTAAAATGGACTATGTTAAGGGCCTGCAAAGGTAGGAGTTAAGGGACTGGATGATTTTAAAGGTTAAAGGAGAAACGTAAAAATGGGACGTGGGAGTTCAGGCGTTATGGATAATGGCAATAAGGTCGCTGAAGGACATAAGGGAGGTGGAAGTAACGAAGTCATACAGTGATAAAAGCGATTTGGAGATTAATCAGCAAAAGGTCACTAAAACAACGGAATGAAGACTGATAAAGGGGGAAGTGAAAGTAACAGGTTGAAATCGATGTAAAAGGTAGGTGAAACTCAATAGGTGAATAATAAAATTTAAATGTAAGGACAGAGTTTTTTGGAAGTTCCCATTCGTCTTCGGCAACTTCACCAACCCAACAAAATTTCACAATAAGCACAGGCATTTCGTGTCATCCGATATATCAAATTATGACTAGTTGCTGGTCAAAGCTTTTCGATTGGTGGTGGGGAGCGCGCGAGGGCTCGCAAGAGAGAGAGAGAGAGAGAGAGAGAGAGAGAGAGAGAGAGAGAGAGAGAGAGAGAGAGAGGGCGCATGTGTATGTGTAATCGCATTATTCAGATAATACAGCCCACCATTTGGATAATCAGATTCCAGCGACGATCAACAAAAAAAAAAAAAAAAAAGTGCTGCGGCATTAGTATGATTACCACATTATCCAAAACAGGAAAAAAAAAAAATCAAATGAAAAGTTGTCGGGAAATGAGCATTATCAGATTGTCAACTTCGGCGATGTTAGTAAACAACTGCACACGTTTTTACGGCCTTGGGCTGAACGCGTGAATCCATGCGCCAGCCGACAGTGATCTTGCGAATCCTCCATAAGAATGTGAAGAAGGAAAGGAAGAACAGGAGGAAAAGAAGGATGAGAAGGAGAAGCAGGAGAAAGAAATACCTGCCTCAGCACCAGAGGCAGAGGAGATAGGAGAGACCGGAGATAATGACATAAAGACGTACAAAAGTAAAAATTGGACATCTGAATGGAAAATGGGATGAATGAGAATGTGTAAAGTTACAGATTATGCAAAAATTACTTACGGTGAATAACTAACGTCTGCCATAGCACACAGTACACATTATATATATATATATATATATATATATATATATATATATATATATATATATATATATATATATATATATATATACTTATAAAACCTACCAACAGCTTTTCCTCTTCCCAGGTAAAAGAATCGATTACAGTGAATTTGATTAATACGGGAAAAAAGCCTAGAAATTCAGAATTAACAAAATAAAATAAAAAAGGAGTATAAAACTGTATATCAAACATTACTGACAAATACAAAAACGGAGATAAACAATGACCTTGAGCCAACCAAAACTGGGCAACGCAGAATGATGGAATGGAATTAAATTCAAAACTCTCAGGCATGTACACCAACAGGATACGAATCAAACATTTTGCAATTACTGCACAAAAATACAACACAGCAATACCAAAAGGTTAATGCCGTTCCCTTCCTCCCCTACAACCATTAATAACCGGATACAACATACACTACCACCAAGCCGAGTCTCAGCAGTCACTAACTTTAATATTTGCGACTGGCCCTAAATGGCTTCACGTATGAGCATCCTCCAAATTGTCCTTCCCAAAATTCGTGTTTGTGTCTGCTGGCCCCGTTCCAATTCGGACCAACATCCAACCCCCTTCCAGAACTTAATCTCATAATCATCATTCTAAACTATATAGGATTCACCTCGATACCCCGACACTGCAAGTCCTCCCTCATGTTGTGCCTTTGGTACACGAGGGTACGTGGCACTGGGCTTCCTTAGGATTTAGCCCCGGAAGGGGAGCACCCGGAAACAGTATGGATTTTGGGATTCCCGTCAGGCGAATACAAATAATCAGTTCGTCAATTTAAGTCTGTCTTCACTGGGGAACGTTCTTTTCTGTATCTAAATTATCAGAGCAGAACCAGCGCCAGAAAACTTGGAACGATTTTGATAGCTCAGATATAACACTTCGCACTCGGTTGAGATTCTCGTCTCTTGTTGTAAAAGGTCGCCGCATGAATTCGACACTGAACCGTTATATATATATATATATATATATATATATATATATATATATATATATATATATATATATATATATATATATATATATATATATATATATATATATATATATATATATACATAATGAATTATACATATATATATTATATTATATATATACATGTACATATACAATTGAAACAGAAAATTCATATGCAAATGAGATCCAATTTCTCGTGTACACTGCACACAGGCAGTAAGAGGGCGACCCCTCTTCCTCCTCCTCCCTCCTCCTCCGATACCAGAGGCAGAAGAAGAAGAAGAAGAAGAAGAAGAAGAAGAAGAAGAAGAGGAGGAAGAAGAAGTCCTCGGAGTCTTTTCCCCACCACACCTGATCAAGAATTCTACAGTCGAATCTTATGATCCCCATGATATCAATGGAAAACCATCAAATAGCTATTGTACGAGGGGCAGGGGGAACAGACAGGAGGGGTGTCCCACAGGATGGCAACACAGAGGTCGTTGATAGTTTCGAAGAGGGAAAGTCTCTGCTTCTCCCCCTCAACCCTACGCCCTCGGCCACCAACTCTCTTATTTCAATGCTTTGATACGTTCCTATTGTGAGTGACCAAGCGGTGACGCTTCGCTGTTATTACTATTATTATCAGTTGGCAGAAAACACCATAACGCGTCTTCAAAATTTGGGCCAAAGAAGTCGAATGCAATTTAAACGTATCATCTAATGTGTTGTCCTCGGGAACGTTCGCAGTTCCTCATGTCTATTCAGTTTATCATCATCATCATCATTACTATTGAGACCCAATGAGATTCCAGTGTTATTTGATGCTCCAGGAAGAATCTATGAATTATTTTCAAACAAAGATGACGACGTCACAAAATTATTATTATTATTATTATTAAGGAGACCCACTGAGTTTCCAATGTTATTTGATGCACCATAGAGTTTCCATGAATCCTTTTCGCAATAAAGATGCACGACATCCACAGAAATGTACTTACTATCAATTACTTTTATTATTATTATATTTCTAATACGTAAAACATTCTCGTTCACAAAGAAGGCCGCAACATTCCTCTTCCCGAAAATCGCCCATGGCGTCGTTTCCTGCAAGGGTTCGTCCGGCAAAACGTATTTTCTTTCCACTTTACGAGACATTTGTTGCTGTCATATCTCGCGCAACACGTTTGCACATTACTTTCCGAATTCGGTCGTGAATTTCATGCTGACTTCATTCAATGACTGAAAGACGGCGAGAAGAGATTCTGGTTTTAATAATGCGCTCCTACCCTCTCCCTTTCTATGTCCACAGGTTTAATATCTGTTCCAATGTTATGAGATTAAGCGCTCGTAACATTTCTTATGGAAGGTATGTACATAAGTTCTCTCTCTCTCTCTCTCTCTCTCTCTCTCTTTTGATTTTGCACATAACCATTATCCCTCATACGATTCACTACTTTCTCTTACTTTCTCTATCGTACACATAAAATAGCCATTACTTTGCATACGATTTATTCGGATCTCTCTCTCTCTCTCTCTCCCTCTTTCTCTCTCTCTCTCTCTCTCTCTCTCGTGAGTAACTGCCTCTCAAATTTAGTAAAAAATAAGCACTACAATTCGAACAATTCTCTCTCTCTCTCTCAATTCTAGTAAAAATAAGCACTATAATTCGAACAATTCACCTCTCTCTCTCTCTCTCTCTCTCTCTCTCTCTCTCTCTCTCTCTCTCTCTCTCCCTCTCTCAATTCTAAAAATAAAGCGCTATAAATCGGTAAATTCTCTCTCTCTCTCTCAATTCTGTAAAAATAAGCACTATAATTCGAATTCTCTCTCTCTCTCTCTCTCTCTCTCTCTCTCTCTTATTCTTCTTTTCCCCTCCATAGCGCTGCTCCGTTTCAGGGGGTGACCACGACGTTGACAAATTACAACGGGTTTAAGGGATCTCTGCCCCTCCGGGACCCCTTCGTCCTGGGACCCCTTCATCCTCGGTTTTGTTCCCTTCTTGTCTTCTCCTCCTCCTCCTCCTCCTCTTCCTCCTCCTCCTCCTCCTCCTCCTCCCCTCTCATTCCTACTCCCTATTTTTTTTAATACTTGTTACTATTACTCATGTTTTGTCCTATTCTGCATGTAACGATTACTCCATTCTCTCTCTCTCTCTCTCTCTCTCTCTCTCTCTCTCTCTCTCTCTCTCTCTCTCTCTCTTTTTATACTCAATAAATATAATTTCTGTCGATGACAAATGTGTGTGACTTTAAAATTTACACATGTATGTATTCGCACCCAATATATATAATATATATATATATATATATATATATATATATATATATATATATATATATATGTGTGTGTGTGTGTATATATACACATACACATATATATTTGTATATGTGTGTGTTTGTCTGCGCGCACGCATGATGCTTTTATATTTCGTTACTAAAACATTCTTCGTACAATTCCCAGTAGGATGCTAATTTAAAATAGACCAGTGTAACACGGATGCAATGCTACGTTCACAGCGGCAAGTTACAGGGTATGTTATGCGTATTTAATAAACTAAACAAATGTATATAAAAGCACTCAGGTAAATCTTTACAAATATCAGCTAAAATAGGTAATGACGAATTTATACGTTATTTTACAATCCGAAACAATAAATATTGTAGTTTCTTACGACTGCAAAAATAAATTACATAGCAAAATCGTCAATAACGCAAATGAAAGCCCCAAATATGAGTGACCTAGTTCTTGGATTTTGGAATGTCAAAAAAAAAAAAAAGATTACGAAAAAAACAAAAAAAAAAAAAAAACTGAAATAAATAACATAAACAAGCACGTGTGACCTACTTCTAGGAACCAAACTGACCAGCTGATTCCAAACTCCAAATAATCGGAGTACCCCTACCATTACCACGACAGTCATAAACTTTTAAGACTTATATTACTACACTGCTGATTAATACTAAGCCACAGACCGTTTCCGTAACAACTGAGAAGATTTTTCCCCGGTAAATATCAAGACGATCGAGGTCTCTCCGGGTGCAATCAATCCTCTGCATTTTAATTGCCCTTTCACCCTAATCTTCCTCCTCTGGGGCAAAATCCCCATCAATCCCCGAGTGCGTCCACTTTTCTTCCTGTCATTCCGCTCTTCTTTCTCCTCTAGCTAAGAGGGAAGAGTGGCAGGGGGAGGGGAGAGGGAGCAATGGGGGAGGGGAAGGGAGAGCTCCATCCCCACCCCCACCCTCCCCGGTAGCATCTGGCTGGAATTACCGGCTAAATTCCAGTAAGATTTAGCGTTTAATGAGCCCCGGTGTGTGTGAGATGGCCATTTCCCCAGCAGCAGCTTCTATGCCCTTCCTGCTATTTCCTGGAAGCCGCCTTTGACGTTTCGTTGCATTTCCTCGTTCCGTATCGCCGTTTTTATTTAAAACGAGCAACCGTTCGCATGGAACAGCCCCGAAGGAGGCCTCTTAAATTTCAAAACACGATTCCCCAATGTATAAAAATAAAAAAAAAAAAGTCGGTGAAGAAAATAACAATAAAAATACAGATAAACCAACAAACACATAAAATATACAAGTCGAACAACCATCTAATTCTTGAAGAATAAGGAAATGCTGCACGGCCTATAAACACAGCACAGCTTTATTCCAAAAGTTAAAATTAAGCTGAGCATTATCTGTCACTTCCAAAGGCACCGACAGATTTACCTTTGTATCATACACACACACACACACACACACACACACACACACACACACACACATATATATATATATATATATATATATATATATATATATATATATATATATATATATATATATAATAAATACTTGATCTATTGTACAATTGGTCTGTGCAATAACACAATAACAGGGCCTCATTTAAACAGGCTACCACACGATGAAGACAGACAGTCCCTGAAAACTTGTAACTAGTAACTTTTTTTTAATAAAGATCTCAGTTAGTTACCATCCTGTTTAAATGAAACCCTGTTATTAAATATATATATATATATATATATATATATATATATATATATATATATATATATATATATATATATATATATATACTTAGACTTAGCCGCGCTCCATATCATCCTTTAACACTGGCTGCGACCAAGATACTTTAACGACCTTAGTATTCTTTAGACTTCAGCTAATATTAACAGATCATGCCCATCCTCCAGCCCTTGTCAAGGATTCGAACCTGGGGTCTTTTCACTCGGTAATGAGAATTACCGACTGAGATAAGACATTTTAAATAGCCGATGCCTAACCGAATCCCATTCAAAGAATTTAATTTTATTAGCGAAATAGGGCCACTGTGAATTAATTATATGAAATAAAAATGTCCTTGACGTTGAAGTTGCAATCTTGATGCAATACTCAGTACTTTAATATGAAATTTGTGCGCACAGAGACACATCTAAGGAAATACGACACATACACATGCATACATCAAACACACACACACACACGTGTGTGTGTCAAGTTATAAGTTTATACTCGCTTCAGGAAACTTGAAAACAATACCAACGTACAAATTTGGTCTACCTCTAGATATTTTACGAAGATGCCCTACAATAAGCATTAAATATTACAGGACTAAAATTTCGACTGCACTAATAAACAATAATAATAATAAAAAAAACATTCCCACCAATTAACGAAAGTTATAAAAAAGATTAAAATGGAAAAAAATTAAGAGTGATATTTCCAGTTTTGTCCTTTTAAACACATATATTTCTGGCCATAGCAAAAATTCACACAAAAATTGGCCGGGACTGGGTTTAAACATGCAATAGCAAATCCGCCGGAGGGGGTTATCAGCAGACCAGGTGAGAGACGAGATGCCCCGAGGAGGGAGGGAGGGGCATACATGGAATGGGTGGGAGGGGTAGGGAGGGAAGGGGCTGCTGTGTTGTTGGAGGGAGTGGGGGGATGGAGGACGGAAGGGTGGTAGACTCTGAGGGGCGAGAGGGGAAGGGGAGGGTCTCACGTCTAGAACCAGACTGAGGGGTACGGGTGATGACTTCCCTTATCCCTCTCTCCCTCCCCCCCTCGCCCACCCCAAAAGTAGCGGAAGTGAGTGACAACAAGATTTAAGAACTCTTATTACACACCTCTCCGGATCTTGTACCACTTGTGTTGTGCGTTGTACCACTTCACCTCAGTATAATGGCGGAGCAAAACCGTCACTCCATTTAGAACCGCAAGGGAGTCGACTGCCGTGAGCATAGATTTTTATGTTTTTTTTGTTTTTTTTTTGTTTTATTAGAGCTTAGTACGGATGATTGGCTTCAGTACTGTACTTCTCATTACAGTAACTTTTTTTTTTAAAACATGCACGTCAACATTGCAATCCCCTTAATACTTTTATCAGGACTGCCTATAAGTACTTGTAAATAACTCATTACTAACTTTATGTGTGCATAGCGTCAACAAAGATTAACAGTATAAGACACAGCGTATTATTATTATTATTATTATTACAACCAAGCACTTTACACTGGCATTATGGCAAGCTGGAGATGAATAGGCCTAGAAAGATAGGCCTACGTTCGCGCTCATCTCCTGAAGGACCATCAAGGAGGCCACAGCGCCTTTTAAAGTATCGAAAACATGAAATAGTTAAAAGGAGGTCGGACTAGTAAAAGATGTATGTATACAACCCTTTAAGGTAATCGCCTATCTCAAAGTGTAGGCCTAAAAAGAAAAGCACTGCTACGGTAGGCATAAGAATCGCGTACAGAAGACGAGTCAAGAATGAAGATGTCGATGCCACGGGTTGTAACGGGTTGATGACGATGATGATGATGATGATGATGATGATGATGATTATCATTATTATATTAGAGGAAGAGATCATAATGATAGCCTATTATTATTATTATTATTATTATTATTATTATTATTATTATTATTATATACAATGTAATATATTCGTAAATATAAAACCCCCCGGTTTCCTTATAAAAGGAAAGCTACAAAAGTACAGTAAAATGCAGAAAAAAATACGAATTTAAATCCTTTGAGAAATACAACAGGAAATTCAAGGCAAAAGCGCATGCGCCTACAATTAACAAAATTACAGCCACTATTACATTCCATTGATAACATCTTACATACTAAATTAAATAAAAAAACAAGTTAAATAAGCGTCCTAAGTTTCTTCGGTGCAATCGAGTTTTCTGCACAGTCGCTACTGCGTATAATCAAGGCCACCGAAAACATATCTATCTTTCGGTGGTCTCGGTATAATGATGTATAAGCCGCCATGAGACTTTAACCACGGCCCGGTGGTGGCTTATCCTAAAACGTTGCCAGAAGCACGATTATGGCTAACTTTACCCTTAAATAAAATACTACTGAGCCTTGAGGGCTGCAATTTGGTATGTTTGATGATTAGAGGGTGGATGATCAACATACCAATTTGCAGCCCTCTAGCCTCAGTAGTTTTTAAGATCTGAGGGCGGACAGACAAAGCCGGCACAATAGTTTTCTTTTACAGAAAACTAAAAAGATCACATGTTTTTAAGAAGCACAAAATTTCCAGAGGGTGAAAATAAATCTACCGATATAACAAAAATGATAACTTTTAACTCTATGATTGATCAATGATAAATATTGCTGAAATCATCAATTGCTTATTATTGCTACCCTGTTGTTGCTATTGCTCTAAGATAAAATATATTCGAAATCTATTGCTATAAAATTAGGAAGTATTTTTACCCTGTGGCTGATCGTTAACTTTCGTTTAATTTCTGGGAGAGAGAGAGAGAGAGAGAGAGAGAGAGAGAGAGAGAGAGAGAGAGAGTCAACCATAAGCACCCACATTCTTCAACCATAGCCCTCATTCCGTCCCCACTACCTACAGTAACACTCTCTCTCTCTCTCTCTCTCTCTCTCTCTCTCTCTCTCTCTCTCTCTCTCCACTCAAACGCCAGACCACACACAAGAGAGAGAGAAGCAATGAGCAGCACTAAAGAAATACGAGGGTTTGTAAATCCTCACTTTTAAAGGGTTGGTAATGTAAGCACTCGAGTGGTGTTCATGAGCCCCGCGATCAAATTGCCCTCTCCTCTCTCTCTCTCTCTCTCTCTCTCTCTCTCTCTCTCTCTCTCTCTTGTGCGTAACATCAAATACTCGATATGACCGGGGTCACTTGTTCCTTTTTTTGGGCGCTTTTCAAGTGATACCTTTCCCAATAGCAAGGGACAAGTTAAGCGATGCCTATAAAACACACACACACACGCAGCCAATTCCAGGCCGACCTACCCCTCTGGGGTAACCCGCCCCACACTACTATACATATACCCCCATACCACAATGGTTTAGCCTAACTTCGGGAGCAAATAAAAGAGGGAAAAGGCAAACATAAAGCATGAACAGGAATCTTCTTTGGCGAAGCAAAGCGGCAAGAGAAATTTAGAGAACAATTTTTTCTCGCTCGCTAATTCCCTCCGTGTGTCAGTTCTCCACACGGTCATAATTATGGCCCCGAGAATGATATTAATAGCCATATCATCAGAAGCGTAGGTTATTTTACAAGCGTCCAAACAAAGCATGAAATGTTTATTGTTGTTTTGGGAGTTTTGCGTATAATGGAACGGGCCACGACTTCCACAAGTCGTACCGTAAGGAAAATAAACAGAGGCAAAGACTGCATGAAGCAAATCAATGATGGTATTAATAGCGGCCCTAATGGCAGCAGCAGGGGCAGCAGAAGAAGTAGCATTAGAATGGGGAGGAGGAGGAGGAGGAGGAGGAGGAGGAGGAGGAGGAGGAGGAGGAGGAGGAGATATTTTCAGGAAAGGGAGGGAGGGAGGAAGGAAGAGGATATTTTCAGGAAAAGGAGGAGGGAAGAGAAGGAGGATGGGAGGAATAAAAAGAGGAAGACGAAGGGAGGAGGAGGAGGAGGAGATATTTTCAGGAAAGGGAGGGAGGGAGGAAGGAAGAAGAGGGCTTTGAGGCAGTGAGGAAAGGAAGGAGGAGGAAGGATATTTTCAGGAAAGGAAGACGAAGGAGGAGGAGAAGAAGAAGGAGGGGAGGAGGCAGTGAAGAAAGGAGGGAATTTCAGAGAAGGAGGGGGGAGGAAGGGAAAAGAGGAGGCAGAGGAAAGGGGAGGAAGGAAGGAGGATGGGAGGAAGAAAAAGAGGAAGACGAAGGGAGGAGGAGGAGGAGGAGGAGGAGGAGGAGGAGGAGGCAAGTGGTAGTGGAGGAGTCCTGCCTGGCCTGCCGCTGCCCTGGCCGTCTCATCTACATAACTATGCGGGGGGATGCAGCAGGACCTGTGTGTGCCAGACTGGACAGCGGGCCTCCGAGCCGCCACTTCGGCCGCGACCATTAATCATCGGACGCGTCCATATCGTGGCGAGCGGACTTGAACGAAAGGCGAGAGGCGCAGGCGATGCGGAGAGTTCCGCAGGAATTTCAGGTCGAGCTTGCATTCCTCTCGTTAAAGCGTAACTAATTTATTGCTTGAAACTCCCCGACGAAAGATTTCGAATCAAAACCTGATCCTTTTGGCATCATCGGCACCCCTAACCCCCTTCTCTAAGGCCCTGGTGGCTATAAACCCCCTTCTGCTATTTTTGGGTTAGGGAAATCAGCTGTAGCGCGAAGTCGCTACGACTACTATCTTCAGAGTTGTCAGGATTGGAGACAGTTAAAATTTGTTAAGCACACACACACACACACATACACACCATACTAAGTTATGAACTGAAATTTTTTTAATCCCAAATCTTTGAGAACTAAGATTTACTAACATTTAACCATGCAAAATTAGTGTCTACGAAAAAGTTTTTTTAGGGAAATAACTATCAACAATAACAACTTGCACAGTAAAAGTTTCTACAGTAAAAATTTTCGAAGTTATCTATACAGTATAATTTGATTTAACGCATAGCTCAAGCATTAGCAACAAAAAAAAAAAACAGAAGGCTGAGCTAGTATCCAGCCAATGCCAAAAGAGATACAATACTTCTCCATTAATAATAAATTCCACTGTGGTCTTAAAAAAAAAAAAACCCGAGCATTCAATTTGTAGAAACGAGTGAAGTTGTAAACAAAATGCACGAGAAGTGTCAAGCGAATGGATAGACCTTTTAATGCTGGGCGAACGGAAAGAAAACGCGGTGTCGTCCTTTACCTGGGCCCAGGTGACCAAGGCGCGTCTTTTATCACTTGTGATGGGTTAAAGAGGTAAAATGAAATGTCGCTTTTATCTTGCTCGCTGTAGGAAGCACGGAGGGTGTGGAAGTGGGGGTGTAGGGGCACAGGGATGGCGGAACAGAAGGTGCAGGGTTTGCAGAGGGGGATATAAGGGAAGGGGTTATGTCCCTTGCATCCGGAGCAACTCGTAAAACAAACGCTAAAGTCGTTTCCATTAACCAGAAGGGGGTCCCTCTCCATAGGTGAGGATTGCAGTGCTCTGAGTCTCTCTCTCTCTCTCTCTCTCTCTCTCTCTCTCTCTCTCTCTCTCCTCCCTCTCTCTCTCTAGTCCTGCTCCCAAGTCTCCTCGAGACGCAGGGTTATAAAAGCGCTTATAAAAGGGTTTATCAGTTGTAATAAAGAGGTACTCGTAATAGAGAGATAGTCATAGTAGCTGGCCAGCTTTAATTATCTACCCGGCACCTGGAGGAGGATCCCACAGACGAAGCAAGATGTTGCACAAGACGCTATGCAAATGAGATACCATCGGGGCATTTTCGTACACGGGGCCCTGATCGTTACCTGTGTACTGATAATACTCCAGATATCTCAGGACACGGCATTCGCCCGGATGAAATTGACTTTACACGTGAGATGGAGATCCACCTGATTCCTTTCGCTATCCATGACGATCAGATGATGCGATATGATATCGAGAGAGAGAGAGAGAGAGAGAGAGAGAGAGAGAGAGAGAGAGAGAGAGAATATTATGATTGGTTTCACCTAGTAAGGCTCTCCCGTTTTGATGATATAAAATTTTAACGGACTACTGACACACACACACACATCAGCTGCAACCCACAACATTTGACTTACAACTATGTACCTAGTTCACAGCTGAAGTCAACAGAAGGATGCTTAGTTTTACGGAACGCGCCTAGATCGTCCTTCATCGCCCGATTCGGGAATGGAACGCTAGTCATCCAGTTTGAGAGAGAGAGAGAGAGAGAGAGAGAGAGAGAATACGCCCTTCATAATGTTTCAATAAAATAGCTATTTAATTGAATAAACTGACTTAACGAGAAGAATGTATAATAATCCAAATAAAAACCACATTCACAGGAGTATAAAACTAATAACCAAACAGGCTAAATAGTCTTCACAGAACACATCAATGGGGCAGCGGAGGCCTTGTGGAACACCACCCTAGACTAAAATGGTAGTAAACATAAACAGTGATGACGTACAAATAAAGAAAAATAATTATATTACTATAGTTATGACTATCGTTCCAGTGCCTTAAATGAAGAAATAATAATAATAATACAATAATAATAATAATAATAATAATAATAATAATAATAATAATAAGTGCCTCTCGGAACGGAAAAATGAAAACAACTTTATTCTGCCCCCGTCAAACTTGTACATGAAGAATAGGAAGGACAACTGACGGGGGAAGATACATAGATACATACCGGATACATAACATACCACGAGATGACGAAGAGATACTTGAAAATACCAATGATAAGAAGAAAGGCAGATTGGGGCATCCGATAGCGAGCCAAGACACCGATAGGCCTTTGGGCATAGGCGTATGACTTTACCGTTATACGCAGTCAGGGGCTGCTGAAGGCGTAAGATCCTGTGCCGGTATAGGGCCATCCATGTCATACGCAGTAATGGCTGCTGAAGGCGTAAGATCCTGTGCCAGCATAAGGCCACCCATGACAGTCAATACAAATTGTATCCGTAGTACGAGAGAGAGAGAGAGAGAGAGAGAGAGAGAGAGAGAGAGAGAGAGAGAGAGAGTAATAAACAGATGTCTTTCTCCATCAGAATTCCCGACAGTCTCTCGGAACTTAGAAATAAAATGCTATACGCAGTAAAACTCTCTCTCTCTCTCTCTCTCTCTCTCTCTCTCAGAACACAGAAGATAAATAACTATCATAAAAATAGAGTACGCGACAAAATTCTCTCTCCCTCTCTCTCCATTTAAATTCTCTATTGTCCCTACAGTACAGAAAATACAAAACAAAAATGGTATGAGAACCAGAACTCCTCTCTCTCTCTCTCTCTCTCTCTCTCTCTCTCCATCTAAATTCTCCATTGTCTCTCTCGGAACACAAAACAACACCCAACTAAGGCAGGCAAGCACCAATAGGCTGACAGTCCAAATATTTCATTCATTCTCACGCCTCATGCATATTCATAGGTCATTTCCATCGTAATGGCTGGCGCTGGCAGAACTAGCGAGTCTGAGAGAGAAAGAGAGAGAGAGAGTGAGAGAGAAAGACTCCAATTTTGAAAATTCTACACATTACCAAAGCACTTCCATTCCACGCCGTAAGACTAGGACTCGATATTCCCAGTTAAAACAACACAGTAACAATAAAGTATATAAATCCCATCTTTCAACTCTCTAGATAAAAATGACTTCAAGTCTCGAAACTTTCAGCTACGCCTCTTCGAAGGTAATTACAAAGCTATATTCTTGAATGCACAAACGGGCCACATCTCTCTCTCTCTCTCTCTCTCTCTCTCTCTCTCTCTCTCTCTCTAACGCTAATGCACTTTGCAGGAAGGGGGGATGCCTAAATAGGCCCCGGCCACCCCGCCGACTTGATTAATTCATTAGTCTCATTCTTTCATTGTAGGTGTCAACGGACCAGCTCACACGGTACGCCATCAAAATGGCTGTCACATCGCGTCACCGTCACCTTTGCCTACAACGCCGTCACATAACACCATCCGTCAGTGCGATGACACCGCATGCGAAGACGGCAATATATCAACATTCATCTTTCAGATGAAGTCATAATGGGGGACATTAAGGCGTCCCTATAACACAAACAAACATGCAATGATCTCCGGTCTGGGCGCGGCTGATGCTCATGCAGGAATATTTGGGTTTCGTGGTCGTTTATTCCCTGTCATTTGTGTTGTTTCGGGATTTTCCCATATTTCACGAATCACACTTGAGGGAATCCCATAGCTCATGAAGCACTCTTGAAGGAATCCCATATTTCACGAAGCACACTTGAAGGAATCCCATATTTCATGGAGCACACTTGAAGGAATCCCATACTTCATGACGCACACTTGAGGGAATCCTATATTTCATGAATCACACTTGAGGGAATCCCATATTTTATGAATCACACTTGAAGGAATCCAATATCTCATGAAGCACACTTGAGGGAATCCCATATTTCATGAATCACACTTGAAGGAATCCCATATTTCATGAATCACACTTGAAGGAATCCCATATTTCATGACGCACACTTGAAGGAATCCCTTATTTCATGAATCACGCTTGAAGGAATCCCATATTTCATGAATCACACTTGAATGAATCCCATATTTCATGAATCACACTTGAAAGAATCCCATATTTCATGTATCACACTTGAAGGAATCCCATATGTCATGAATCACACTGTAAGGAAATCACACTCACGAAGGAATCCCCATATGAAAGAATCATGAATCACAAGGAACTTGTCATGAATCACACTTGAAGGAATCCCATATTTCATGAATCACGCTTGAAGGAATCCCATATTTCATGAACCATACTTGAAGGAATCCCATATTTCATGAATCACACTTGAAGGAATCCCATATTTCATGAATCACACTTGAAGGAATCCCATATTTCATGAATCACGCTTGAAGGAATCCCATATTTCATGAATCACGCTTGAAGGAATCCCATATTTCATGAATCACGCTTGAAGGAAGTGCATCAGAAAAAAACGAAAAAAAAAATTAAAACCGAAGTGTGGAGTCTAAAGGAACGACAGAAAACAGGAAATGGACAAACGAATTAGATTAAGTCCTACGACTACAATGCTCGCTCATTACATAAACCATACACGTTTTCATCCATATTCATACATCCCAAACTCTCTCCTGCTTAGCCATCATGTTATTCAATTACAGGCACTCGCTGTAATGTCAGAAAACCACGAGATCTCTCCCCAGTTTCTTTAGGGTGTCTGCGTCCTCCAGTCATCTGACAGACCTCCAAAGACTGCAAGTCTCAATGTAGGTCTTCATTATAGTGAAGAGATACCTCTATTTTTGAATGTTATTTAATCAAAGATGGCGTCACATTTAGAATCTCATCCTCCACCAGTCACCCACTTACAATAACCTTCAATTTAGTAAGTTGTAAAGCTATGAAGCCCACAGCAACAATATGAATAGCTAGTTTTTGGATCAGCGAATAGCCAGTACTTGGGTGAGGGAGCAGTCAGTACTTGGATGCAGGAATAGTCTGTACTTGGTGGAAGGAATAGTCGTATTTGGATGAGGGAAAAGTCAGTATTTGGGTGAGGGAATAGTCAGTACTTGGAGGAGGAATGGTCAGTACTTGAGGAAGGAACAGTCAGTGCTTGAATGACGGAATAGTCAGTGCTTGAATGAGGGAATAGTCAATACCTGGATGAGGGAATAGTCAGTAACTGGATGAGGGAGTAATCAGTACTTGGATGAGGGAATAGTCAGCACTTGGATGAGGGAGTAGTCAGTACTTGGATGAGGGAATAGTCAATACTTGGATGAGGGAATAGTCAGTACTTGGGTGAAGGAGTAGCCAGTACTTGGATGCAGGAATAGTCTGTACTTGAGGAAGGAACAGTCAGTGCTTGAATGAGTGAGGAATGAGGGAATAGTCAGTGCTTGGATGCAGGAATAGTCTGTACTTGAGGAAGGAACAGTCAGTGCTTGAATGAGGGAATAGCCAGTACTTGAATGAGGGAATAGTCAGTACTTGGACAAGGGAATAGTCAGTACTTGAGGAAGGAACAGTCAGTGCTTGAATGAGGAAATAGCCAGTACTTGGATGAGGGAATAGTCAGTACTTGGATGAGGAAACAGTCAGTACTCGGAAGAAGGAACAGCCCGTAC
>NC_089752.1:6610500-6620500 GCF_040412425.1 Macrobrachium rosenbergii
CCTAACAATCATTTGAAACGTCACCCTGAAGACATTTCAAACTTCACCTAAAAGGCTGTTTCAAGCCAAGTACAGCATCTGGAGGAAGACTGGCTAATTAACGACGCTTGACCATACACCGTCTTCTGCATCAGACCCACAGACAATTAATATTCCACCGCAGTCACAGCTCGTCGGTTAGATATTGCAGTCAGCATATAATTAACTTCATCCGTAATGCCATTGGTAATAAACTTATCGAGAGGGGCGAGGGGCATTATGAAGAACTAATGAAAGCGCAGTCGTAATATATGGAAGCCACTTACGGATTTATTGACGATTGTTCATGTACACGAATTCCTTTATAAGGCTAAATTGATAGTAAATAAATGCGGACACATGCACGAACGGGCAATCCTAACAGGTCATTCTGGTTTTCTTATTTCCCTCCGGACATCCATCCATCTATCCAGGCATAGAAGAGAGAGAGAGAGAGAGAGAGAGAGAGAGAGAGAGAGAGAGAGAGAGAGAGAGAGAGAGAGAGAGAGAGATTGTTCTTTCAATTCTTTCCGCCTATCTATAAACACTTCTTCTCTTTCCTCTGCATACCCATATGTCTCCCAAACATCAATCTTTCATAAACCGATCAGGCCACTCCCATTAACATAAATATTAAGGAACAGTAAAATATTTGCTCCCAATACCATTAAGGCGAAAAAAACAAGGGATCAATTCACGTATTATTCATAAACAAATGCTAGCGAATCCGTTGGGTCTACTGCAAGCAACACTTGGAAGATTAAATAACTTGAATGAAAGAATAAAATTACTCTTCTTCGAAAGTTCGCCTAAAGAAAAAATCAAGTCTATAGAAGGATATATGCACGAGTGTTAGATATGGTAAAAGTCAAGTCTTAAAATGTACAAAACCTTGATTCACGATAACATCACTCAAACACACATTCCATCCAGAGTGGACACCCTTCCCCCCCCCCTCTCCACAATCCCTATTAACATATTTCCTCTCTTGATTTTGTATCAAATTCTGTAAGTAACGTCGACTATGATCGCCTTGCAATTTTTCAACGGCCTCCTGCACTCCCTGAGGTCAGAGAGCCTATTAATTTCATTCATAGACCAAACAAACCATTAACTTATTACGCAAGCTTCCAAAGAACAACTTGCCGGTAGAGATAATTAGAATGAAAAAAAAAATACACTAACTCATGCGCATAAACAAAAAATTTAATAAGCCATAAGTAAAGACCTTCTCAGCTCGTTATGCGCTCAGCATTCAGGACATATTTTATGTAAAAACTGTTCGCTTATAATGATGGCTGCAAACACAATAATAATATATAAGCACAAACTCCAGTCATTACGACTGAAAAACAATCGCAATTCTCAATTCTGCGGAGCGCACTAACCGCACGACAAATACCATCTGACCAAAAGCATCACTAATTAAAGAAGAAAGCGCCAGACACCTGGCATTGACTTTCAGTCGAACAAGACGTATCGATAAATGAATAAAACCCGAATGCTCGATTAATATGCACACGGACCGCAGGTCCTAGCGGGTGGGGAGGGTGGTGGGTACCTGGGGATCGGAGGGGTGAAGGGTTGAGGGGGGGAGTGGCGGAAGGACGAGAGGCCAACGGAGTGCACAACACAAGAGTGTTTAATAATTAACAAACTTTACTTGCTGACTGCACAGAAGTTTCCTCTTCTTTTAAAAGCCCGAGTTTGAATGTGGAGAGAGAGAGAGAGAGAGAGAGACAGAGAGAGACAGAGAGAGAGAGAGAGAGAGAGAGAGAGAGACCTCCTTCGTCATCCGAGTCTTCTGCAGTTCCTTTTTAAAACCCACTTATCAACCTCCTTTCTCATCTTTATAAAAAAAAAAAACTTTTCCATCCAATCCCTATTCAATGCCAGCTTAACCAGACTGGACTTCTTCCTCGCAGAACTAAAAAAAAAAAAAAAAAAAGAATCGGATGAGCTATTAAGACGTTCATTCCCTCACGTCTGATCTACCTCCCTCAGGAGTTCCTTGTCCCTGGCTGAGTGAGTGGACTCTTCGCATGCAAATGATTTCCAGTCTATTAAAGAGCATAAATACCAACGCCTCTCCATGACCCTGGGTTGAGTCTGGTGTCCCTCACACTTTGTTGAAAATGGAAGAGCAAAGTTATACATTATATATATGTATAATTTCAAAACTGCTTACACTATATGATAATATATTATCCACCGCATTGATAATAGGAAAAAAATAAATTGGTTATCCTAAAGTAAAACTGCTAGCCAATTCCATCGTATATAGAGGTCATTCATGACTTAAAACATCCTTCAATTGGAAATAAAGCAACTCCTTCGTGCCGCACACAAAATTAACATTAATAAATATTAACAAAAGTTAATAAGCAAAACAATATACCACGAACAAGAGCAGAGAGGAGTCCAGGAAGATACGAACCGTAAAATATAAATTACCAATGACAGCCGCATTTACTGTTACCTTCCTCTAAAGTGGTATGGGTATGGTCAGATACCCCGCCAAGAACACCTAGTTTACCCACTGCTGGCCATGAGAGGCCCCTACATATTGTGACCTTCCAACTTGGTACTGATACAGCCAGATGCCCAGCCAAGCACCCTTATTTAAATGATGTTGGGCATGAGTAACCCTACACTTTTGTGTCAACAGTGCTCCTCACTGATTCAAACAGTAATCACCATTTCCTCGGCGATCTTCATAATCTATTTCTATAATCTTTATAATCCATTTCTGTGAGGTAGATACTTATATGAATTTAAAATTTTCCAGCGAGATGTTCGGAGTACCATGAATATCTTTTTTTTTTCCCGAGATATTCCGGGCAAACTTCACAATTTCTTAGAGAACACTTTCAAGCTTGGCAGAATTTCTCGAAACTCATCATGACCAAATAATAACCAGAATATTTCATCAGACTCTTCTTGCAAAGATGTCAAAATCATGGACAATAATTTACTTACACTTTTGGACTTTTGGACTTCTTTATCATCCGCTTCCGCATGAATCTGGCTACTATAATATTTGTCGCTATCAGTGACGAATGGTAGTTCGCAAAGCGTTCATCTGTTCTCTTTATCTGGGGTTATAATCAGCAAGAAAGCATAAACTGCGACAGATGTCTATTTTTTTCCTCGTGGAACGACAATGTCCGTCACGCCAAAGTACATTCGCGTTCATGCCGGTACTATCGTCCAACGCCACGGGAAATCATCAAGGAACATTATCTAGAGATTAATGAAATTTGATCGATCTCATACCCGACGATTTCGACACGTCTGTCCATCACAAGACATCCACCCCAACCCTTTTTATTCTCCTCCTCCAGTATCTGGTCGAAGATCTCTCTCTCTCTCTCTCTCTCTCTCTCTCTCTCTTTCCGTTTCTATCTCCCAAACCCCACGGAAATGGGGTTTGAGGCCCACGCACGCATTTCCCCCGTCATTTGCAAACTTCTGAGCGCAAACGAGGCTGCTGGCACAAAACACCGGCCGAAGCCCCGCCAAACCGACACTTTTACACAAGACACTTGTGGGGTTTGAGGGAATTAGGTAAGGGGTGGTGGGGTGGGGTGAGGGGGACATTAAATTCAATTGCAGATTCAATCTCCCCGGCGACGACGAGACCGCCGAAATCTGCGTGCAGGGATCCCTAATTGGTAATTGGGCGTGGGTGCCGACTTCAACCATGACATCCGGAGTGGGACAATATAAACATTGGGTAGTTGTGGTCACTCAAATTACCGCTCTGAGAGCACCCAGGCGCGACTCCACGAAGTAAACACCTCTCTGCCGACGGCGGCGGGGGCGGGGGGGGCTTTCGTGTGTCAAGCAAATGGTCCGATTCGACTTTTAAGTGGCCTGATTCCTGGTATACAGTGTGATATTGGTTTTGGAAACGACGAAAAAACATAGCCAGGAAGAGTTTTTCTTCATGATGACAGAGTCAAAACTCATATTGACAAAAAGGGCCTTTTTTATCCGAGATGAAAAAGTCAAAATTCATATCGGGAAAAAACAAAAAAGAGCTTTTTCCAGCAAGAAAAAGTCTAGAAATTGAATGAAAGAGAGCTTTTTTAAAGATGCATAAATAAAATATGTTGAAGAGCTTTTTCATATGCTAAAAAAAGCAGAAATTCTTGTTCAAGAAGAGCCTTCCTCAGAAGAGAAAAAATTAAATAGATCATGTTCCACAAGATTTCCATTAACACGAAATAAATAAACAATCATGTTCAAAAGGAGAGCTATTCAAGACACAAACATGAATCACATTCCTAAAGAGCGTCTTTTTAAGAGGAAAACTTACAATCATATTCATTTACAGTTTTTCAAAGAGGCAAAGCCAAGATCATATTCAATATATGCGCTCCTTTTTGCGATCAACAGAGCCACAAATCATATTGGGATGTGTACAGGACATAATGACATACGTCTGTTTTTTGTCGTTCTGGGACGCCGCGCGTGAGTACATTCACGGATTATCCTAGTATTTCACTTCGATATGGGATCAAATATGGACAAACCGTATCTATTAAAAATTATTGCATTTTAGAACCCATCGGTTCATTTCGTCAACACGGATGTATGGCTGTCACCGACAGCCATTTTTCGGGAAGAGTGTTTCCTCCTATTCCATAGGCCACCCCACCCTATGCCAACGCCCCGCCCCTTACCTAGCCAGAAACCATATCCTTCATCTCTTGTCTAATTCGGAAACCCTACATTGGTGAATCCTATTCGAGAACGTTGAACATATAACCGTCAAAGCCAGCAACATTAAAAGGGAAAGATAAAGCCAGAAACATTTAAAGGGAAAGATAAAGGCAGCAACATTAAAAGGGAAAGATAAAGCCAGAAACATTTAAAGGGAAAGATAAAGCCAGCTACATTAAAAGGGAAAGATAAAACCACCAACAAAATAAAGAAAAGATAGAGCCAGCAACATTAAAAGGGAAAGATAAAGCTAGCACCATTAAAAGGGAAAGATAAAGTCAGAAACATTAAAAGGGAAAGATAAAGCCAGCAACACTAAAAAGGAAAGATAGAGCCAGAACCATTAAAATGGAAAGATAAAGCCAGCAACATTAAAAGGGAAAGGTAAAGCCAGCAACATTAAAAGAGAAAGATAAAGCCAGCAACATTAAAAGGGAAAAATAAAGCCAGCAACATTAAAAGGGAGAGATAAAGCCAGCAACATTAAAAGGGAAAGGTAAAGCCAGCAACATTAAAAGGGAAAGATAAAGCCAGCAGCATTAAAAGGGAAAATAAAGCCAACAACATTAAAAGGGAAAGATAAAGCCAGCAACATTAAAAGGAAAAGATAAAAGATAAAGCCAGAAACATTAAAAGGGAAAGATAAAGCCAGCAACATTAAAAGGGACAGATAAAGCCAGCAACATTCAAAGCGAAAGATAAAGCCAACAACATTAAAAGGGAAAGATTAACCCAGCAACATTAAAAGGGAAAGATAAAGCCAGCAACATTCAAAGGGAAAGATAATGCCGGCAACATTCAAAGGGAAAGATAAAGCCAGCAACATTAAAAGGGAAAGATAAAGCCAGCAACATTCAAAGGGAAAGATAAAGCCAGCAACATTAAAAAGAAAAGATAAAGCCAGAAACATTACAAGGGAAAGATAAAGCCAGCAAGATTAAAAGGGAAAGATAAAGCCAGCAACATTAAAAGGGAAAGATAAAGCCAGAAACATTAAAAAGGACAGATAAAGCCAACGACATTAAAAAGGAAAGATAAAGCCAGAAACATTAAAAAGGAAAGATAAAGCCAGCAACATTAAAAAGGAAAGATAAAGCCAGAAACATTACAAGGGAAAGATAAAGCCAGCAACATTAAAAGGGAAAGATGTAAAACAAGTGGACGAACGGATGCATAAACAGTGAAATTACTATGTGGCACCCTCATTAAAGTGCGGAACCCTAATCTAAATTACATAAAACTGAAACAAAAAAGATTACACTATACTGTAGTTCTGGATGGAAGTCTAAAAAGGTCACCCTCTAGGTAAGACCTAAGAAGAATGAAGTTTGACACACAAATCAATCTATCATCGAAAAATGGAACTCCGTCAAATAAATAAAAATGAAAGCAAAACCCCAATTTCTATTTTACATTCCAGACTATCTACACGAATCAAAATAATCCACAGCATGGCTTAAGCTACTTAACCGTCAACTCAAAAGTTTCCAAACACGATTTACTGGTTTCAGCATAAAACGTTCTTTAGCACAAACTCACATTAGAAACGCACTGTTTTGCATCCCATTTACTGGTTAAAATAGGGAGGGGTAAACGCAAGAGAGAGAGAGAGAGAGAGAGAGAGAGAGAGAGAGAGAGAGAGAGAGATCTGGGCATGTCAGCTACAATCTTCCCCACCATCCATCACTCTGGGCCATAATTCTACGTACGGAAGTGAGCGCATAGTTCCTTCTCGTTGGTTGTATAAATTTCTATCAAACTCAAAGCGACCAGGTGCATATCCTAACTATAAAAGTTAGCTACTACAAACATTTAAGCATACAGAGGACCCTCTCTCATAAACAGTGTACAAACGGACATTATATTTAAAAAAAAAACTATGCACTTCAGCCGAGTAACACGAACATTCACAAATGAATGCACACACAGACCGTGAACCATGAAAAACAACACAATATATCAACAACTATAACAACAAAAACGCGTATGACAACACGATAACTACAACACGCCATGCATCTTAATTCCTCCTCGAGTCTGGGAGAAAATGAAGTACAAGAAATGGTAAAGAACACATTATGCATCCCTCCGCTGTAATAATCTTCCGTGATGGTCGCGTGTACAGCACGTCATACAAACTAGAAGAACATCCATGAATTACGACCAAGTAAGTAATTACATAAACGCTCCAGATGAACAATTAACCAGCATTAAAATATGCCAGACAGAGAGAGAGAGAGAGAGAGAGAGAGAGAGAGAGAGAGAGAGAGAGAGAGAGAGAGAGAGATAACTGTACCCCGCCAGAGTCGAGGAATAAAGAGTTGCTCAACTATTCATTCCTCGAGACTTCATCTTCATCGTTCCTTCGCCATCCGTATCAGCATCCTCCTCCTCCTCTGATGGTTGATATCCTTCCTCCTCCTCCTCCTCCTCCTCCTCCTCCTCCTCCTCTCCCTCCTCCCTGTCTCTATCTCCTCTGCCTTTAACGACTGCGATAACAGCCTCAATAAATGCCGCCACTACCTGCTTAGGCCTACAAGCACTACCGAACCTTGTCATTCGCCACACGTCACTACGACAAACCAGTTTTTATAGACCTCTAATGAGAAACCACCAGCAGGTTTATGGCCGGCCCGTGAGTACCATTTAGTACCAATTGAGTACCGTTTTAGTACCATTGTCCAGCTCCAACCAGGGACACCAGCAGGATGATTTGTAGGCTGCGAACTGGTGTCTCTCGACCAGTTTATGACAGGTTGTGTATCCTTCACACATCCTCCTGCATTATCATCTCTCTGATGTTTCTAATTACCTGTCCTCTTTGTTTCACGCCGAAGGACGTTGAGGCTGAGCCCATAAAACACGAAGGAGAGAGAGAGAGAGAGAGAGAGAGAGAGAGAGAGAGAGAGAGAGAGAGAGCACGCGCATGCGCGCACGACAGACATCCCAAAACGATTCGACAAGGACGTCCGTCAGCATGTACAGTACCTCTTTTTCATTTAGGGGAAGCAAGACGTGAGACCACAATTGGTACCAAGATTCTAAAAAGCCTCCACAATGCATTTCATCAGTTCAAAAGGGTGATCACTAAATTCGACTAATGATCATTAATATATCATCATCATCATATCCAACCACACCGCTAGGGAGGACTCTAGTCAATTGTGATTTTCTTTTCCGGATATCTCGACAGTTATCAAATAAATCATACGGATGTTCAAGCCATCTACGGATACACCATTTCCTATGTGTCAAAAAACCACTTTCCCCATAAGCCCGAAGTATTAATTCCTGTGTCATAGGTCCATAACGTCCAATACGCTACAGTGGATTCGAAAGAAGACTTGTATTACAAATTATATCCCTCTCCTCAACCAGTGAAAAAATTAACACCACCAAAGGCCCTTCGAGATGGGGTGTAACCTTAAAATTTCAGATCTTGAATCATGTTCCTTTTTCCTATCCGATAAATGAAACAAGGCCTCAAAGCTTTTGAGAGGATGCAAATTCGCTAGATTTAGGCAAATTCAGAACTTCCATCTCTTGAAGGAAGGAGGAGGAAGACGTGGCCCGGGCTGCCCCAAAACACGAGTCCTCACCTCCGTGCGGCGGTGTCGTAAATAATACGTCCGCCATAAATAAGGCAACCATTGCTTCTGAACGACATCTGCCACTCATCGGCCAACCCCGGTAGCCTAGCTAAGTGCCGCGGCAGCTTTGCAAAAACACACAAAAGCGGCGGCGATGTGATCATTTTCCGTGCGATGAGGTGTCATTAGGTGGCGCCCGTAAATTGTACCGAGTACTGGCTATCACTCATGACACCTGCCAATCATTCGTCAGCCCCAGAATCCTTTTTCCTCGTTCCTAAACCTCCTCCTCCTCCTTCTCCTCCACCTCTTCTTGTCTCCACCCACCCACCTCCTCCTTCTCCTCCTCCTCCTCCTCCCTCAACCCCACCAACCCCGAATCTCATCTCTCATCTCGTCATATATTCTTCATCCTCATCATTCACCCCCTCATCCTTTTCTCCTGACCGAGGGTAGCATCAGCATCAGCATCATCATCAGCAAGAGCCACAGTAGTCCGATCGGTGGCTGCTGCTGCAGTCGAAGATATATGACTGGAGGAGGAGGAGGAGGAGGAGGAGGAGGAGGAGGAGGAGGAGGAGGAGGAGGAGGAGGAGGAGGAGGAGCACCCGGAGAAAAACCTACTGTTCCAACCGCAACAGCAGATCTCGGAGCGCTCGTAATCCCGGGATGCGGCGCGGCATTCGTCACGGCATGGACCTATGGCCGGGTGAAAGCGTAAGTCCGATCTCCTGCAATTCACACGGAGGACTTTCGCTCATTTAGTCGCAGGACGGAGAACGGTTCCTTGGCCCGCCGGGCCTCCTGTAATTATCTGCGGGGCCCATAAATAACCCTGGTTTGAACATCATTTATGACACCTGCCAATCACAGAGCAAAGCCCTCATTACGGCCATCCCCGATGTTTGTGTGAACGTGTGCGTGTGTGCGTTTGTACGGAGGAGGTGTAAAGGAGTGAGAAAGAGAGAGAGAGAGAGAAAGAGAGAGAGAAATATGTGCGGGCAAAACGATACATGCAATCCACGTAAACGCCGGTGTAAAAGGAGAGGTGGGCGGTAATTTGAGGAGTGAACAGAAACATTAGTTTGATTTAAAACCTAATTGTTGTTCTTCGCGGTCTTAGAGAGAGAAAGAGAAGAGGAGAGGAGAGGAAAAAAAAGGAGACAATTCGTTAGATCTTGTTCAAATATAGATTTAAGAGGCGAGCATTAACAACCGAAGAGCTACATTTTACAAAAGGTGATTAGATCACGCGAGGGGTCCAGGAAGAGAGAGAGAGAGAGAGAGAGAGAGAGAGAGAGAGAGAGAGAGAGAGAGAGAGAGAGAGAGAAGACGCTTCGAACTTTTTTCTGACATATTAAATACTAAATCGTTTCTTAATATAACATCATAAACATGTCTTTTTCTCAGGATACCTGACATTAAATAAAAAAAAAATACTTAGTGTATGGAAATATGAGTTGAACTACACACACGCATTCATTTATTACATACATACATTATATATATATATATATATATATATATATATATATGTATGTATATATATATCTATACAGATATATATACATACATATATATATACATATATATATATATATATATATATATATATATATATATATATATATATATATATATATATATATAAATATTAAACAAGA
>NC_089752.1:6625500-6643000 GCF_040412425.1 Macrobrachium rosenbergii
CTGCCATCCAAAACATATCACTAAACACAAGTGGACCCATGTGAACATTTTTTTTTTTTTTAAATCCGCAATTATTCACTGCGTAGCTGTTTTACAAGAAGTGGTAGCTTTCGCCTACTTTAACTGACGTAGGAATAAAGTCATTTCAGTCAAAACCGACAACAACAGGAACTGAAAACAGTTGCGTTTATTGATCAAGTAAATGACTGTATGACCATAATTGTTTAAAAATGGCATATTACTGCACAGCTCTCACACTGACTTATTACCATCTTACTTAAGTCGGTGGCTACACACAAAATACAAATAAAACAGACTTTACACCAAAGTTATCACTGACGACAACTGAAAGGCTCAGTAACTAACTGCAATAAATGTAGGTAAAAATCTTATACACTTTTTTCCAAAATGAAAAGTTGTACCAGAACGGACACTTGCCAAAAGACGTTAGTACCGTAATTGATTGAAGGGGATAAGAGACTTGATGTAGACCTCAGAACTCTTCCCAACCAGCAGAGACCTCGCATTACAATACTTACGAGATAGAAAACACCAGACCTAAATACGAATTATTACAACTATTATTATCTTTATTATTGCAGGGTTTAATTTAGACTTCTTTAGCAATCTCGGTATTCTAGCAATCGATCAATAAATAATATAAATAAAATAAATTCGCTACTACACTGGAACTGGGCGTTTTGTGGGGATTGTCACGCATCCAAATGTGACTCCTTAATTCCTTCACTGCAATTTGTTCCGTTCTTTCAGCTTGACAAACTATTCGCTAAGGAGCTGAAGTAAATGTTTCAGGGTAAAGAGAGTTCATTGTACCCTTAAAGTGTAGCATTTTAGCCTCGCTCGAATTTCTTAAACGTATTGCCATTTGTTCCGTCTTTTTAGAATACCAATGTAATTTCCCAAGATTATTTTAATTTGTTCCGTATTTCCAGCACGCGCAACCTATATACTGTATATACTTACTACATACAAATATAATATATATATATATATATATATATATATATATATATATATATATATATATATATATATATATATATATATACATATATATATCATATATTATATAATATAAAATTTCTTGTCTCTAAATAGAATACATCTACGGAAAAGAACGCTAATCTATCTTATATTCTTATATCAACAGACTCACGCGAATTCCCACAGCCGCAAAAAAAAAAAAAAGCCTCAGAAAATCGGCGGATGAGGATGAGGATGAAGAGGAGGATACGACACCGTAAACTAATTCCTCTTAAAAGGAGCCTTAAATACTAGACAAAACGCCATTCGGCAAAACCAGTCCAACAGCGCAGACAAAAAGAGGAAGTGGCGATGACGTCAGGCTGTTGCTGCTAATGCTGCTTGCTGCCCCTGCTGTTGACGCTGCAGATGCAAGGTCGACTTCCTCCTCCTCCTCCTCCTCCTCCTCCTCCCGAGGGTGATCTGGGGAGGAGGAGGCGTCTCAGAACGACAACGACGACTCCTGCGTCAGGAATGGCGAACAGGAATCCCAGATCATCCGACACTTCTCCCGTGTCATCTTTGACTGTGTTTGAATTTCAAATTCGAAAGAGTAAATAAACTCCATGCTCGTTTCAAGCTTGGATAAAACTACAGACTTAAGTGAAAGGTTAATGACCTTACACACACACACACACACACACACACACACACACACACACATATATATATATATATATATATATATATATATATATATATATATATATATATATATATGCATACATTATACCAACCTCGCGTGACAACTTAACTTCTGATCACCATACACTAGACACTATAGCAGGCAGGAGAATTACCATCTTCACCATAACACTTATACGCACATACATAAACTTTCACTCCATAGTGAAAAATAAAAAGTGTTCTACCTATCAGCTCGAAGCGGGGAGTTAAAAAACGAAAAAAAAATGAATCCTTGGAGAAATTAAAAAGGGTATTATGGATCCATTCATTAAAATTACTATTATTATAAAAATATTCTACTTTTAAATATTAACGAAATATTAAAGAGATAGAGCACATAGTACAGAGGTATCGAAAGAGCAACGAATGACGCAAGGCATCAATTAAGGAGATAGAGCACATTATACAGAAGTATCGAAAGAGCAACGAATGACACAAGGCATCAATTAAGGAGATAGAGCACAGAGTACAAAAGTATCGAAAGAGCAATGAATGACGCAAGGCATCAATTAAGGAGATACATTGTACAGAAGTATCGAAAGAGCAACGAATGACGCAAGGCATCAATTAAGGAGATAGAGCACATAGTACAAAAGTATCGAAAGAGCAATGAATGACGCAAGGCATCAATTAAGGAGATACATTGTACAGCAGTATCGAAAGAGCAACGAATGACGCAAGGCATCAGTTAAGGAGATACATTGTACAGCAGTATCGAAAGAGCAACGAATGACGCAAGGCATCAATTACGGAGACAGAGCACATAGTACAGATGTACCGAAAGAGCAATGAATGACGCAAGGCATCAATTAAGGAGATACATTGTACAGCAGTATCGAAAGAGCAACGAATGACGCAAGGCATCAATTAAGGAGGCAGAGCACACAGTACAAAAGTATCGAAAGAGCAACGAATGACGCAAGGCATCAATTAAGGAGATTGACCACACAGTACAATAAGTATCGAAAGAGCAACGAATGACGAAAGGCATCAATTAAGGAGACAGAGCACACAGTACAGAAGTATCGAAAGAGCAACGAATGACGCAAGACATCAAGCTGTGTGACGAAAATATGTCTAAATCCAAATAAATCGGGGAACATGGTGATGAAACCTTATTTATAACCCACGAAACCATGAAATATGTTGATAAAATAGCGAAGCCGGTTGGAGGAATCCCCAACAACACGGGGCGACATCCACCTTTGAGTAGCTAATGAGACCCTCTCTCATCCTCCAACATTACTATCCCCTCCCCCTCTCCCAACTGGAGGAGGAGGAGGAGGAGGAGGAGGAGGAGGAGGAGGAGGGAGGAGGAGGAGGAGGAGGAGAGGCAATGGACAAAGAGGTTATGGTTTGGGATACAGTTCGAGCTTACTTGGTGAATAAACATCAATTTAATCGAGACAGTTCACAAGACGCAAGCTGAATCATATTATCTAGTCAGAGATAACGGGAATGACAAGGAAATAAACTATAAAGGGCCCTGAAAGTCTTATTATGAATATGGCACCAGTATATGAAATGAAAGTGTGAAGAATATACACAAAGAAAATAAGAAAATAAATATCTTGTCAGAGAGGAAATACAAAATGAAGCACGGTCAAGAAGATCGTCACTACTACCACTACTACTACCACTACTACTACTAGTGGTAGTAATAATAATAATGCTGCACATAAGAGGTTACTTGAAATGGGTGTTGGTGAGTCTGACAACGAGACTGAGGCGGTGGAGCTGCAAGGGGAGGGAGGGAGGAGGCAAGGGGTTTCCAGGGTGGGTATATGGACTAGGGCATGGGTTGGGGGAGGGGTATAGGATGAGTAAGGGCAGGAATAATGGAGAGTGAAAGTGGTAGGATGCGTCGGACAAGAGCGTTTCTTCGCGGCGGAGTCCTTCAGGGCCGAACTCCCATGGAAGGTAGGTATGGACGGATCCTTCCCTAACGGTCTCTGTGTCTTAAGAAGCCTTTACTTAGTCCGAAAGAAGCTCCGATTCATCTAATTCATCTCGTATCTGCTCTATCCAGCTTCCCACGTGAAGCTAGAGACTGGCAGGAGCCTGTGCGACCTAAGCGGAAGATTGGGTGATAAAGCCATTATTTATTATGCGTCGCGGGACTCGCCCGAGACACACTGAACCTCTTCCTCGTGTATCACAAGGCGATGACTGACCTCCTCCTCCTCCTCCTCCTCCTCCTCCTCCTCCTCCTCCTCCTCCTCCTCCTCCTCCTCCCTCCGACCGACAGACCGTCCGTCCGTCCGTCCGTCCGTTTGTGTCTGTTGTCTGTCGGGTATGATGTCAGTCGAGACATTTTGTTTCGTTTGCCTGTGTCTGTCGGGTATGATGTCAATCGAGACATTTTGTTCCGTTTGCCTGTGTCTGTCGGGTATGATGTCAGTCGAGACATTTTGTTCCGTTTGCCTGTGTCTGTCGGGTATGATGTCAGTCGAGACATTTTGTTTCGTTTGTCTGTCTGTCGGGTATGATGTCAATCGAGACATTCTGTTCCGTTTGTCAGTGTCTGTCGGGTATGATGCCAGTCGAGATTTCTGTTCCGTTTGCCTGTGTCTGTCGGGTATGATGTCAGTCGAGACATTTTGTTAAGAAGTATTATTAGTTACGCGTTTGGCATCTTGCCGAAGTGTCTGTTAGTTTCTGCAAGAGGCTGTGGTCGGTTAACAACAAACTTCTTTAGTGTCTTAAATCTCTGTCTCATGAATCTAACCCAAATTAGACACTGGAAAACACGAACGCATGTAATTCCAAAAAGTGGAGTTTTTAATTTTTATTACAGGGAAATCAAAAGCACTTCAAAATTATTGTTCACAATTGAATGTAAGCCAATACGCTTGCCATCTAAGACTACGTAAGAACTTCAAATACAAAGTGATAAACACAAAGACAGCATAATTATGACGAACCAGGCGTAGTAAAACGACGTAAAAAAGTGATAAAAAAAGGCACAATTAATCAATCTCAAACCGCAACAGGGAACAAAATTTATCGCAAAAGCCACAAGTGCGTGGGAGGCCAGGACTGGTCAAGCCGAGATTCAACGCAAGCAAATAATCGCACTTCGCCCGCCACTTGACACCCATTGCAAGCATGGCCGACATGGTCTCCGATAGCGGGAAGAAGAAGAAGAAGAAGAAGAAGAAGAAGAAGAAGAAGAAGAAGAAGAAGAAGAAGAAGATGCCACTAGGATGATGAAGCACGAAGCGGTTTATATAAATTTTTTTTGTTTCATCTTGAGAGTTACATGGGGGGGGGACCTCAGTAAGCAAAGACTGTTTCTTGATTTATTTCAGTTTCATCACTGCAGTTACTTCTATTAATATTACTATTATATTATCATTATCATCCACGATTCCAAGTTATCACTTGAGAAACCAACTGGATTTTCTGTATGCATCTCCAAATAGGACTAGTAATTATCGTTTTGCAGTTTTGGCTTCTGAGCAACAACAAGAGCTCAAACCAGGTGTTAAAAAAGTTATTATTATCAATATGATTTCGGTTCACATTTTGCATTTGATTTCGATATCTTATTTTTGCATTTGAACTAAAATTTTCTTACGTGTGTGTATGTGTATGTATATATATATATATATATATATATATATATATATATATATATATATATATATATATATATATATATATATATATATAAAAAGTCGTTAACGAAAGTTGCAGCAGAACTCGTGAGACCCCCTCGGCAATGGATCGCACCGAGGCCCGAGAGAACACAGAGGAGAATGAAAATTCGGGGTAGACGTAAAGCCAGGAGGCCTCTTAGCCGAAAACAGCAACAGTAGTTTTATCTCCTAAACGGCCTACCCAGGTAATTGCCGACCTGATAGGACTAATGTCTTTCCGCTTCGCGTCGGGTTTAACCGACATGTCTTCTTCCCACTAAAACCGGGAAAAGGTCCCGTGTGTCGCCATACGGGTGGAAAGTGACCGTTTTAATTTCCCATATCTGAAGGTCTTCATGTCCCGACACGCCTCGTATAATCACTGATACATAGGCCTCTTTCTTTCTTTTTTTTTCTTTTTTGTGGTTACTTGTTTCTTGGACAAATGAGAATGTCTTATTAGGTCAGATATTTCACAAAGGGTGTGATTATCCTTTGGTAATCATCTGACTGAATGAATCCTTGGCTGACATCCCTAATTGTAATGTATGTCCGACTTTATCTATCTGTCAATTAATCTACACACACATTATTTATATATATATATATATATATATATATATATATATATATATATATATATATATATATATATATATATATATAATATAATTGTAATAGCCACAATGCCCTCCTCTTAACTTCTCGAATTGTGGCTATTACAATTACAAATGTATCTGGTAAAAGTGACCAGTAGATTCTACACACACACACACACACATATATGTGTGTGTGTATATATATATAAAATATATATATATATATATATATATATATATATATATATATATATATATATATATATATATATATATATATATATTCGCCATCCTCATTCCTTTTAATATATATTTTCCATATGTATCCCGTTTAGAAACGATCGTGATAAACATGTTCCTCGAGTTGATACCCAACCCCACCCCACCACCAAACGCCCCCGCCCCCCCCCACAACACCACTGCCCATCCACTGGGTCCCTTTCAGGTGACGCGCAGATCTGTGTGAGTCAGCTGAGCTGGCTGGCACTCGACAAAAACTGGCCTCGTGTTTTCCATTGTGCAAAAGATCTCTGAAAATGGAGACCAAGCAACATTTGCCACAGTTGGATGCCATTTCATATTAGGAAGTGGCGCCTCTAAGATTTCTTCGCTCCTTTTTTTCTATTAATAAAAAAAACAAGTCGGCCAAATTAAGCCACTAATGTACTTGCTTTGGTCAACATGCCCCTTGCCCCCTCCTCCTCCCCCCACCACCCCTCCGTCGTGGAAACTTCCTTATTCGAGTGTGGGTATGTGAATAATTTCCTCACGGGGCAGCTACGGGCAGCTTATTAACAATTTCTCCGATCGCTTGGCTAATGTACTGTACAAATTACCGACATCGTCGTATATGAAAAGACGCTTTTTAGTCGCACTAATTTGTATTCGTTTAACTGTGCAAGATTACTCATGTGTGACAAAACTATCAACATGCGACCAGACGATGCGAAGAACTTCTCATTCCAGGTTTTATGGTGAAAACGTGTACCGTAAGTCTTATCTTGCCTTAATCAAACGACAGGTGCAGCAGAAGCATAATATGCATTGCAATACGCATGGCTGGAAATGAAACGAGAAATGTATATTATACAATTAAGCACCTCAAATGTTAGATAATGCGATATCGTCTAAAAAAAAAAAACCAGGTATAACAAAAATCTTAATGGCGTGGCTGTTAGAATGAGTACAGAATAATGGCAATACTCTAAAGTGACACCCGCTGATAGCAGTGAAATCTGGGATTCGCACTTTTCAATTCAAAATAATGAATCGATGAAAAACTCGAAACTTAATTGATTTTTCCTCCAGTTATGCCTGATTTGTTCGAATTTCAACGCAGTGTTAGAAATGACCTAGTATATCACATCAATATAATATAATATAATATATATGATTATCTTATTATTACCATTTCTGCGCGACGAAAAACTGGAAACTTAATTGATTTTCCTCCAGTTATGCTTGATTTGTTCTAATCAACGCAGTCTTAGAAATGACCTAGTATATCATATCAACATAATAATATAACATATATGATTATCTTATTATTACCATTGCCCCACGACTCAGTGCAAAACTGACAAAAAATATTATTGCCATTACTTCACACTCCATCGCAAAACTGCACCAAATACCATTTGGCTCTCAAGACGGACAAAAACCTTCGATACCTGGGGTGTTCATCAGGTTCTTGGGCATAACTCACACATCGAAAGGTCACCAACAAGGTCTGAACGTTAATTCGCTGTCTTGTGCGCCTTGGGTACAAGGGCATAACCAGTTCGCCCAGCTCTCTGTCACTACAAAACTTGATGGATCTCGAACACCCGTCTCCGTGACCACTTTGACAAAATACTGGAAACAGAGGCTTACTCACAAAAAAAAAAAAAAAAAACTCTCTCCGAGAAGTTCTTTATCATCGCAGTCCTAATTGATCGCCAGTGTGGGAGCCCGGAATCTCGATTTGGTGGTCTGGTAGATCTACTTAATGAAAATAATTAAATTCTATTTACGGGAATTAAATGAATAAACTTTGATATCAAGAAGGCACGACCGTGAATAAGTATGTGCTGTAAACACTTGAATAATGAGGAAGGCAAGAAAAAAGAAAACTGGGGCCATTCCCCCCCACGGAGCCACATTCCTTGGCTGTACTGATCTAGATGATCTAATTCGGTGATGCATTGTGAGGTAGCAACGAAGAAGAAGAAGAAGAAGAAGCATGATAACAAAATGGCCCAATCTCGGAGACGTTTTAGCCCAGGAAAGTGTAAACAGAGAGAGAGAGAGAGAGAGAGAGAGAGAGAGAGAGAGAGAGAGAGAGAGAGAGAGAGAGAGAGAGAGAGCCTTATGGCGTTACGCAATGATTGAGTGAACTGCAAACGATCTCAGAAGAGACTGTTCATTCTTTGACAAAAAATAAAGTACGATAATCTCCACAAAACAAGTATGATGAACACCAGCACGAAAACAGATAAAGACCATTGGAAAATGAGGATGACAAGACGCAAAAACATTAAATTTAATTACTGCAAGTCTCTCCCATCTTCTGCATTTCTTACATCTCATATTAAGAAGTAGGTTTTGGGTCATACAGTAGAAGTCTATCGACTCCAACAATTTGTTTCGGGCAGTTATGCCAGGGTAGGCCTCTTAAACATTATCAAAGAAAAGGTATACCTTAAAAAAATAATAGTAGATGCCGCATTAAAAAAAAAATTGGGACAGAATCCAAATCACCAATACCTCTCGGGGAACAAAATGAAATTTAATTAAACAAACCAGAGAATACCAGGGAAGCCACCATATGGAATTGCGTTGCTGATTCACCTGAGAGTTAAAAACAAAACAAAAAGTGCTCGAGCAACTAACTGCTCTCAAGCGACAAAAGCGTCACTTTATCTCAACATATTTTTGGATGCGACAGGGAACCTGCATAGATTATGCTTGGGGATGCCTGGCCCAGGAATGTTCTTGCTTGCATCAGCAAAATAAATCTCCACGCACAGAAGAAGACTTGAAAATATAACAAAAACAAATTTTAAAAAAATCGCTGTTAAACACAAGGGAGAGATAAGAGCGAGGGAACACGTTCGCCTCTCATTCTGTATAAACATCAATGATCATTATTACTGAGGACAGGAGAGAGAGAGAGAGAGAGAGAGAGAGAGAGAGAGAGAGAGAGAGAGAGAGAGAGAGAGAGAGAGAGTCCCCACAACACACCTACGGAGGAGACAGCCCACTCCCAGACTGGACTGGACACTTGATCCAGTTCTTATCAACCTCCTACCAATAAACAAATGTTTAAGGGGCATGAAAAACTTTAGTCTCAGGTGATGCCATTCATTAAGATCCTATTTGTGTTTGCTGAACCGGGGAAAATGACCCATAATGTAACTCTCGGCGAGGGAATATAATTCCCTGATAGCGAAGCGAGGCCACGGAATGATAAATAAAAATGCGATTATACGGGCTTCCAAATGGTCATTTAACAAACAAACCGAGGAAGGAACAACGTGATAAAAGAGGTAATTGTGAGCAGCACATCTGTTGCTCTTTGGGAGGAGGAGGAGGAGGAGGAGAAATGCCCTCTGGCGAACGATTTAGAGACGTACTCAAGAAACTGCAGAAAATCAAAAAACAAATCCCATTTAAAGATTCATTGACTGCTGATTATTAGACCGCACTGTTAAACTGATTGCTGTTCTGATGCAATGAAAACCACGCACTATTACAGGAGTATATCATTCCCTCTCGACCTCTCCCTCATTTTCTATTAAAATGAATACTCAGTTAAATATTTTCCTTATCTCTCTCTCTCTCTCTCTCTCTCTCTCTCTCTCTCTCCGGTTCCTGGTGTATTAAAATGCATTTTCAACTACGCTACATTTTCCTGAGATCTACGTCTCTCTCTCTCTCTCTCTCTCTCTCTCTCTCTCTCTCTCTCTCTCTCTCTCTCTTTCTCTCTCTCTATCAGGTTATTGGCACTTCCCCGGGAAAAGGCGGCGCTGGTATATGCTGAAGGTGATAGCCGCATTCCCCATTCCTCACCCGCCCCCTTACAAGCCTTCCACTTCTCACTCCAAACGTACACCAACCTACAGGAGCTATCTTGAAAAAGAAGTGGGTAGGGGAGAGGGAAAGAGCGACTTGGGGGTGATGGGGGGAAGGTCTAAGGTCCTTTAACTTCCTTGACTGCTGCGACAGACATAAATCTGGTTAAAATACCTTGTAAATATACTGAAAACAATATTAATACTAATCACCACAATATACATATGTATACGTATGTTAAACAAGGTAATCTGTCGCGCATTTACAAGGGATGGTTAAAAATAAAGGAAACCAATTAACAACATTATTTTCAGTTCAGAAGCAAATGGCCGAGTGTCAGAAGAGGAAGAAGGGGAAGGGGATGAGGGGGTGGGGGGTGGGGTGGGTCTATAAGAGATCCAAGGAATGCGAGTGCCATGTCGTGGTTGACGCAGAAAATCATTACGGGGGATTTTTCCTCGGATGTTGGTGTGTCTGAGCTCGGGTGTTTTGAGACAATATAGAAGGTTGTCAACTCCCCCTCTCAGCAAGTCGTTGCGGAGCGCAGACTTAGGGACTCTAACCAAAAACGACTCCGAGGAACACCCACCTTCCGTCCGCTGACGGAAAGGCGCCACTAAAAATACCTCAAGTGGCACTAAGTCACTTAATGCAAACAGCAGTCTTCGAGGGGGAACGCCATGGTGAGGGGTAGAGTATGACCTTCATACCCAGCACCTCTGAAGGCTTCCCCGAACGCCCGCGCCCCTACGCAGCATACCCTTAAAAACTAACGACATTCCAGCGGCCTCGTAAGTCAGCATAAGCAGCGGCTGGTCGTATCGAAGTAGTTCGACATAACAACTTCGACCTAATAACTTACCTGACAGCTATAGGGAAACGTCGCTAATGAAAGAAGGGGCTTCAAAATTAACCTAAAAAGAGCTTCAAGGTTTACCCAACAACGGCAGAAATAGTGTGTAGCAGAAGGGGGTTCCAAGGTCCACCCAACACAGGCGGGAAGGACTTCAAGGTCCACCCCATACGGGAGAAAGGGACGTCAAGATCTAACCAATACGGACAGAAAAGGTAAAACGGGATACTGGGGCTGTTCCACAATGTTAGTGGGGCCTTCAGAATTTGACCAATGCTAACAGACGGGGAGAGTCGTTCAAGGATCAATAAAAGACCCCCAAAAGAAGTTGCCAGATCTTAGGTTTCTAAATCAATTTATCGAAATAAAGCCACTAATTTGTTTTGAAATTCCTTCACTTCTAACATCCACGACAACAGGAATATCAGTCTTCTATCGTTATCAGCACCACTTAAAACTCGAGAAACTGCGCCCACTTGAAAAATAAAAAGCAATAAACGAATAAATTCACTGACGAAAATTACGTAGTGTCTTGTCACACGTCAATCGAAAATACAGTGATATTGATCATTTAAAATCTGATTTGAAAAATCCCAACAAAATTTAATTATATCAGTTCGAATACATCAGGCCGTGTCTCACACAAATCCCGAGAAGGCGATTGTGTGTGTGTATGTGCGTGTGTGTGTTTACATTATGCAATATGTATACATGTATAGTGGGTGTGTGAACGAAAGGCATAAAAAATTTTATTTGTAAAAAGCTAAAATTATGAAACAATTACAGAGGCATTTCTATCACCTTCCCAAATAATGTACTCTCTCTCTCTCTCTCTCTCTCTCTCTCTCTCTCTCTCTCTCTCTCTCTCTCTCAGTGGTGCCCCTTTCGCACCTGATAATTAAATTTACATTCAACTCGCAATAAAGTGGCTATTTAAAGTGCCTCTCTCCCTCATCTTACAAGGGGAATTGTGTTCACATTTTAATGCTGAATGAGAGACTGTTCACATTCTATTGTTCACAGAGACACTTGAGGTGTGTTCTCCCCCTCGTCCATTCTCCTATGATTTACGAGTGTTCTTTACGAGTGTTCTTAACGAGTGTTCTTCGCGTCAAGAGACGGACACTTCGCACATCTGATTCCACCCAGGGCGCACTGGTTCCGGATCTAATTCTACGCCACGGTCCTTTACGACCAAATATTATAATGCATCGCGTTCTAAATTGGCGTCTTTTTCCGCGTTGCTTAAAAAGCGCGATTCCTCTCCGGTTTTTACTTGTGACTGGAGGGAAAAAACGAGACGGAGGAAAATGGTGGGAGAGGGTTCCCGCAGTCTTAGTCTTTCATTTCACAGAAGGCAAAATGAATAATCCTAGTTTCAAGGCGATTATCATGATTTTCATTTTCTAACAGGAAGTTTCAGCTACTGCTACTACTACTACTAATAATAATAAATTATAATAATAATAATAAAATCAGAGTGGATCTTGTTTGTCCTTCCCCGAGTGAGAGTAAGGGAGACATGACACAGCCACCCACCCCCTGCAAACGGGTTTGTCCGCCCCGGGTGGGGCGGGGTAGGTAGGGGAACGGGAGGGTAGGGGAGACATCCATCCTCCTCCTGCAAACCTGTCTGTCCGCCCCGGGTGGGGGCGGGGAAGGTAGGGGATCGGGTGGGCAGGGGAGACAGCAGCGCCGGGTTCCAGCACAGCGTAACACACGCCAACAAGCTCGTAATAATAATAATAATAATAATAATAATAATAGCATACCGCAACTATTATACAGCGAAATCGAATTCACCGTTGCAAAATGGCCAATTTTTTTTTTTTTAAATATTACCATTTGCATCTTCAATGGGTCCTTAATGTGATTAGTAAACACCCATCTCCATCTCTCTTCCAAACGAGGAACTCTCTCTCTCTCTCTCTCTCTCTCTCTCTCTCTCTCTCTCTCTCTCTCTCTCTCTCTCTCTCTCTCTCTCTCACGTAATCATCCCCCACTCTATTGTACTGTGCCATTACGTGTATTGGGTGTGCATTACGGCGCGTGTCATTACATTAATTCCTAATTACGTGTCTCTGATACACTGCACCAAACCTACTACCTCCCTCTACCAACCCACCTACCTACACCCCTCCCCTCTATTTTCCCAAGAGTTTGTCTTTCTCTCCCAAGACAGAGAACCGGGGAAAACTCGCCCAAAATTAACTTGGAGAGAGAGAGAGAGAGAGAGAGAGAGAGAGAGAGAGAGAGAGAGAGAGAGAGAGAGAGAGAGAGAGAGATGCCACAGTTTCTTTTTTCCCACCTGAGATGCAATCACGATGCCACGGTTTCCTTTAAATCAGAGGAGCCGCGGACGGGAGTCTCGGGCAGCCTCCGCCATGCAGAAGAAATCATCCATTCCGTTAAAATGGAGCAGTCTATCCCCAAACCCCCTCCCCGACACTCACCCTTCCTACCCAAACCCCTCAACCGAACCATAGGTGACTCATTCTCGAAAAAAAAGACTGACAAACGGAATCCTGGGAAAGAGAAGGAATGATATCAAATAATACGGTGAAACGAGTGAGGATGACACAAAGAAAAAAACCAAACGGGACTGGAAGATGTCAGGGGCGTTAAGTTAGACGATTACTCTCCTCTGGAAAAGCATATGGCGTGTTCATCTGGAGAGCAGTAGCATCATCAGAGCCCAAGGCCATGGCAATAAGCGGTACAATCTTTGTGTGTGAGGGGAGGGTCCATACAGAGCCCAGGGGCTGTGCGCCTCCCCGCCTGGGACAACAATTGCATTAAATCCTCTTGTGTCGGGCAGAATCGCATTAGATTCCCCTTCGCGCGCGCCGAATTGGGTGTAGTGTTGCTCTTTTGTCGCACTACAAAGGCGATCACGTTTCAACATAATCACGGCAGAAAAGCGCGCGTAACACAGGCACAAAAAGCGCGCCAAACTCGTCAAAATACGATTGGCACAAAGACGCGAGATACGAGACGTCCTCATTGGTCGAAATCGTCGCCAGCAACGGGAATGGAGAGGACCAGTAATGGCGAAGAGTGAGGGAGAGAGAATGTCACAATAAAAAAATAAGAGGAGATATGGCTGGAAAAAAAAACTGAAAATCAATGATCAGAAATTGCCGGAAGTAATGAAAAAGAAAGTCAGCATAATTAACAACAAGAGTCAGAAAATTATAGAAATAAAATAACAAACAAGATTGAGAGTTTCTGCGAACTCATGTGAGCGAGTTTGAAACAGAACGCAAAATTCAACTGCAAATCAACAATTATTTGTGCACAACGTCAAGTATTCGGGATTATAGTAAAAAAAATGTCAATCCGCAAATTTTTTAATAATAAAAAAGAGGAGCTGAATTTAAACGTATCTAACCATTAATGGATTACTGTCACCCAAAAACAGATTTCGAAAATTCTCGCCACTACAGCAAACAAATAAAAGTAAAACTGAATATTTACCCACCAAAAATTATAAATTGACAAAAAGAAAAGAAAATGGACAGTATATTATATTTACCAAATTCTGCCGAAGCAAAACGAGATTATGAAAAGCAGTAGATTTAAAAACACATGACAAAATAATAACTTGAACATATACCGAATTATACTCATGGCAATTTTAACATTATCAGAAAATATCAGCAAAAGTCAAAAAGGAAAAAGAACTATCCAAAAGGGGGACTGTATGTGAGAGAGAGAGAGAGAGAGAGAGAGAGAGAGAGAGAGAGAGAGAGAGAGAGAGAGAGAGCATACGGTGGCGATCCGACCAGGGGGAGAGCCCAACAACCAGAGATAGTAAAAAATATCAGCAATTCAAACTGAGCTGTCACGAGTGAAATATTGACCAACTACCAACACAAACTCGTCAGCGTACTCTATAACTGTATTTGCCCCTGCCGAAAGCTGCCGACCACCTTTTCTCTCGTACAGAAAAAAATACATTCTTTATTTAGTAAAGAATGTAGCAGGTTCTGTGGTTGCTTCGAAAGATTTAAATTATATATCAAAGAGTTCTTTAAGCATATTACTATACTTGGCCAAAGGAATATTTTACTTCAAATAACGCGACTTGTTTTACATAGTCTGTTCTGATAAAAAAAATGGTGAAAAAACTGACAAATAAATCTGTATTTGATAAGCAACAAATTAAAAGTCGCATTTTTGTCATTACATAAAAGGCATAAAACCTTTTATATATTGTATACATTGAAGAAAAATGGTTAGCATACGGAATTGATCCAAAGCAGACGTGTACAGAATATGACCTATTCATCTGAGAGAGAAAATACACTATAATCAATACCGAATGCAGATACAATAAATGAAATAAAATCTTCGAATATGCATACAGTATGTATACATACATACATACATACATACATACATACATACATACATACATACATACATATATATATATACATATATACATACATAAAATGTTGAAAATTAACATACATATATTTGTTATTAATTGAACAGTATATTTTGGCGTTTTTACAATATTTATATATATATATATATATATATATATATATATATATATATATATATATATATATATATATATATATATATAAATGGGAGACAGAGATAGAAAGAGAGATTGTAAAAACGCCAAAATATACTGTTCAATTAATGTCACACAAATATAGTTGTAATTCTGTTAATTTTCAACATTTTCCAATTTTCAAAACACAAACACACATCGCATATATATATATATATATATATATATATATATATATATATATATATATATATATATATATATATATATATATATATATATATATATATATATATAGAGAGAGAGAGAGAGAGAGAGAGAGAGAGAGAGAGAGATTTGATCTGGTCTGCTATACCCAACCCAACCTACCTCAAAAATAAGTAGACATAAATTCAATCACATTAGTCTTTCTTTCCAAGGAAGTGCCAACGATCTATCCATTCTATCTACTGGGTTTCTGTACCCCAAAAAGCTAAATGCCGTTGACACCAGCCTCCTGAAGTCTGTTGTAATCTTCCAAATACTGATTCTTGTGACCAGGACAGTAGTCCCCCCTGACACCAAAAATGCCGCATTCACACAAAGCTGCCTTCGCAGTGTTGAGACTTGCATTATTCCCTTCTCTGCGTTCAGCATTCCTTCCCTCGCCGACCCTTTCTCGGCGTCCATTAATTTTTAATCGTTTTAAAGCCCTTGCTAAATCCAATTATGGATCATTGTTTAATTTTTCACAAGTTTACGCGGAGTCAATCCAATATTACAGTGTGATTCAGTGCCGCGATTACAAATGCACGTTAATTATTTTACCCTTCCGTTAAAAATTAAATAAAACCCGAAAGAGAATCTGAATTACCTTTAAAAAATTTCCATTAGAAGGAAATAAAATTGGTAGAGGATGCGAATGAATTTAGGAATTTCGTTCCTCCTTCATTTTTGTGAGATTTATCAAGACTTTTTTTTCGTATCCCTGCCCCCAAGAGGTCTGGTTTCTCTCTCTCTCTCTCTCTCTCTCTCTCTCTCTCTCTCTCTCTCTCTCTCTCTCTCTCAGGAGAAATTCTTCACAGTTAATGTGTCCTATAGTTAGTTCGCTCGTCCTGTGAAATTCTGTTAGAGCTCTCTCTCTCTCTCTCTCTCTCTCTCTCTCTCTCTCTCTCTCTCTCTCAGGCGAAATTCTTCACAGTTAATGTGTCCTATGGTTAGTTCGCTCGTCCTATGAACCTCTGTTAGAGCTCTCTCTCTCTCTCTCTCTCTCTCTCTCTCTCAGGAGAAATTCTTCACAGCTAATGTGTCCTAAAGTTAGTTCGGTCGTCCTGTGAAATTCTGTTAGATCTCTCTCTCTCTCTCTCTAAAGACTGACTGGGGATCTAGAGAGAGAGAGAGAGAGAGAGAGAGAGAGAGAGAGAGAGAGAGAGAAAGAGAGAGAGAGAGAAAAAAAAAAACGAGTCGGTTTGTAAAGGCGATCAGAATGTGGTGTTGAGCGAAATCCATTAAATCGAGTGAATGAAACCCGCCCTTTCGGAGTTGGGGAAAACAAAATGTAATCAATCGATCCATTGGGGGGGAAGGGGGGGAGGGGAGGGAGTACAAGAGGAGGAGGAGGAGGGATACTTGTCTTTTGTAGGCTTGAAACTCCTAACACCCTCCCTCTCCACACCCCCCCTTCCCCATTTTTCTCCCTTTAATCGCCGCCTCCGCTTTGAGACGCCGCACAAAAAAAGGGACAAAAATACTTTAACATTTTCTTTTTTAATTATATTTCTATCTTCTGCATTTACTAGGTTCATTTCACTTTACGAAGAGCAACCGAAGGACAAAAAAAAAACCTTTACTTGAAAGTCTCTGGAAATTATTTCTCATTTTACATTTTTCGTCGTTACTTCCATCTTAAATTTTCTGATTTCATTTTGATTTTACATCTGAAATGTAAATTTTAAAGAAAACGTTGTTACTCTAATTAATAACTGTACTATTTTAATTTTTATTTTCATAACGTTATCAATTGCTTCTCTTAGTACAAAAGTGAGAACCGCAGGGTAATATTTTTTTTAATTATAAATATTCTCAAAATTAAAGTTTTCCATCCTTATTTCAATTC
>NC_089752.1:6648000-6665500 GCF_040412425.1 Macrobrachium rosenbergii
ATATATATATAAAATATATATATATATATATATATATATATATATATATATATATATATATATATATATATATATATATATATATATATATATATATATATATATATATATATATATATATATATATATATATATATATATATATATATATATTAACTTTATCACATACACAATTGTTCTGTGCAATAGTAGAATTACTAAAAGGACATCATTCAGACTGGATGTTATCTAATGGAGTATTTATTCAGATAAAGTTACAAACTTTCTTGGACAAACAGCCCACATTATCAAGTAATAATGTGGACTGTTTGTCCAAGAAAGCTTGTAACTTTTTCTGAATAAATACTCCATTAGATACCATCCAGTTTGAATGAGGTCCTTTAGTAATTCTACTACTGCACAGAACAATTGTGTATGTGATAAAGTTAACATATATACATATACATATATATATATATATATATATATATATATATATATATATATATATATATATATATGTTCTTGAAACCTACCTAAATTTCTAAGCATCCACTTCAATGATGGTCACATACAGATCAGCTCAAAGGGTACCCAAATGGGAACCCACACTTCTGTTCCTGTCAGAAAATTCAGCCAAAGACGCCAGTGAACAACACCAAAGTTAAAATGTAAAAACTTCAAACTTCTTGGGTAGTTCACACAGCACCCTTTAAGAACATCCCCGGTAAACCCTTGTTATTGCCATTAAAATGCAGTAAAAGGGTACATTTTACCTTTAATCAATACATCGACTGCGAGGGATGAATCACAATGACCGAAGGCCATCAATATTAACTACTGATTGAATGTGAAGAGGAGACAGAACAGATTCATGATATCTGATGGGGAAATTCGTTCGCTTCTTCGTTCCCACAGTTCGCCACACTAGACGAGGCCTATGCACCAATACGGAGGAGAAACAACGACAGCATTAAATTGTGATTCGTCTGCCAGCTAGTTAGCTCCCAGCGACAGGGGCATGTGACCCCTGTGTCACAGCCATCCCCTGGTAGCTTGACTAAATGAAGGCCCCTCGTCAGAGGCCACCCGGTCTGTTCCCTGCAGTCCCCTGGCAGGGGGTTAATACAGATATCGACGCTAGGGAGTGACGAAGCACTCCTGACCCTAACTTTTGCTACCGACACCGTCATCACACCAGCGCTTCTACTACCACCACAACCTCCTCCTCCTCCTCCTCCTCCTTATTCCTTTATGAGACAACCGAGCGATCTCAATGCCCAGCCAAGCGACAGAGTATATACCCCGGAGAGGACGGCCGCCGAAGGCCCGAGTCCACTTTCCAGTACCCAAGATTCAAATTCAGATCAAAACAATGAACACTGAAGGTGCCTTAATCAGGAAGGTTCCCAAAGAATTCTTTCCACATTTCTTTTGGGGCTCCATTAAAGGCACTCTCTCCTCTCCCCCTAAGCCTCCTCCCTCCTCCCGGGGACCCGGGATCCAGAAAAAAAAAAGTGCCAGTCACTGCTGAGACCAGATCGCAGGGTTTATTTCATCGACACCGCTCGGGGGAAAAAATCAATAAACGCTTAATGGTGGGCCACACAGTCTTGTAATCATGGACTGCTTTTGTAGCTGGGACTTGTAATCAGCTGCCTCTTTGTCACAGGCACAGAGGCACCGTCCCGCGATGTCTGCCTGGGACAATACGAGTCCCGTCAGCCCTCATTCTAAATGCCGAGTTCCTCCTCCTTCATTTACCAAAGGGTTCCTCCTCCGTCACAAGAAAGGAAAAAACTCTCAACTCTGATATACTGCCACTTCTACGAAGCACTTTTGTAGTCTCCGAAAGGGCCGCCCGGCGAAACTTCTTTGAATTTCCATTCCGTGGGCGGCTCGAAAAGCAATTTCGAAAAAGTATTCCGATATAAGTCTTTAATGAAAAACATCTTTTCCAAATTAAAACGATCTGGAAGACTAAAATACGTCAAATTTTCAGTACAAAAATCAAATAACATATATTCAATTATATCATTTCAGTTTGTATATGGGCAGTAATTGTTAATAAATGCGTCTTTTCATGTTCGGAGTAAATAGAAAAAAATATGATATACTCATTTTTCTATTTTATGTGCACCAGAAACGTTTTATTATTATTCATTTTTATTTATATTACGCAATCATGACCATGAAACATTTCTACAAGGAAGTGACCAAAGAACAGAACAACAAATAAATTATGAAGCCTAAAAAAAAAAAAAATCGATGAGAGATAAAACTACAGCAAAAGGGGCATATCACTTAGAAAAAGAGTCGAATTGCAATTTTCTACCAAGAAAACATAGTTGAGAGGCATTCTGAGAGAAAATGTCGCTTTCTAAAGTCATAGGCACTTGAAGAAAGGAGTTAAACCAGAGCCAAACGAACACAAAAACTGGAAGTTCCAGGGCGAACCATTTTACAAAAGAAAGTACTCGGTATCTTGGTACTTTCAAAACGAACCATTGCAAAACGCAACTGATAAATACACTGGACTAATACGATATACCAAAGTAATATGAACTTATACTCTGCTATATGTAGGGTAAAGTAATTATACCATAGTTTAACCAGACCACTGAGCTGATTAACAGCTCTCCTAGGGCTGGCCCGAAGAATTAGATTTATTTTACGTGGCTAAGAACCAATTGGTTACCTAGCAACGGGACCTACAGCTTATTGTGGAATCCGAACCACATTATAACGAGAAATGAATTTCCATCACCAGAAATAAATTTCTCTAAATCTTCATTGGCCGGTTGGAGAATCGAACGCGGGCCCAGCAGAGTGCTAACCGAGAACGATACCAACCGGTCCAATGAGGAACTTGTAAGTAGGGTAGACCACAGTAAAACGAACGTGCATGTTGCACGTAGGATGAACCACAGAAAATGGACGAACACATATTTTAAATATAAAACAAAACATGTCAAAATGAAGGCTTATCTGAGTGCATATAGGATTCCTTCAACAGGGCGACAAAGGGGAAGTAAATAAAAACCCCGTGCGATAAGAGATCAGAATTAAGTGGAGGAATTACGCCGGCTCAATGCACGACAGGATGCTGCCAGAAGAAACAATAGTTATGTAAATACATCCATAAAAATGCAGCGCCCAGCCATAAACCAACACTTTTTCCTTACTTTCCAGCACCAGATGTCGACCAATGTACTATAATTAGCTTGGCCGTGAATAGTCAGTCTCTCTCTCTCTCTCTCTCTCTCTCTCTCTCTCTCTCTCTCTCTCTCTCTCACACACACACACACACACACGTATAAGCACACACACAAACAAACACGGATTGTGATTACTCTTTCTCAATACTAAACAGGTGAATTTTACTGCCCAAATATTTCTCTCTCTCTCTCTCTCTCTCTCTCTCTAACCCAAAACACAGATTTTCTAATTACGTGTGAATTCTCTAGCAAATCATCAATCATCTCTTTCACACACACAAATCCAATTTTTCACTTTACTAGACGGGTGAACTATTCTACCATATTACTGTTCTCTCTCTCTCTCTCTCTCTCTCTCTCTCTCTCTCTCTCTCTCTCTCTCTCTCTCTCTCTTCCGCCTCTACCCTTATTCTTCTTCTTCTTCTTCTTCCACGGCAACCTAGACCAGACTCTCGGGGGGAGTTGACAGACCACAAAACCTGCTCTACGCCGCTTGCAACATACCATCGTCAGCGATAAAAGGCTAATTCTTACGGCATTTGGCTGGATGGTATTGGTGGGAAGAAAGAGAGCCTGGTATGCCACAGGTATTGGTATGCCAACTAGTCAGGTTACCGCCACGTTACCCTCATACCAGGACACCGGGGAAACATTTGCTCCCTCGGACTTATATAGGCTGGAAGACAAGGAGATTCCAGGATGCCCACCTCTCTCTCTCTCTCTCTCTCTCTCTCTCTCTCTCTCTCTCTCTCTCTCTCTCTCAAACTATTACATCACTTCTCTTGCATTCTCTTGGAACAGGTGATTTGTCTCAACTCGACAGTTACCTCTCTCTCTCTCTCTCTCTCTCTCTCTCTCTCTCTCTCTCTCTCTCTCTCTCTAAACACATGGATTCTATATAACGAATTTTGCTCTCTTTAAAAAGGCGAAACCTAACCATTTTTACGTACACCTCTCCAGGGACCGGCGAATTCCTTGTATCCGATTATCATTACCTCACCGCACCTCTCTCTCTCTCTCTCTCTCTCTCTCTCTCTCTCTCTCTCTCTCTCTCTCTCTCTCTCTCTCTCTCATGGAGATGGGAATCTCTCAGAACAGGTCCTCCGATATGTGTTCCTGATAACATTAAGAAAACTCTCCGGTGGGATCGAGCGATAACATCTCGTTCCCTTTTGTCTTCTAAATCATCTTAAAGGGAAAAAAAGGGGAAGCTGCAAAATCCTTCTTAAAACAAAGAAGAAGAAGAAGAAGAAGAAGAAGAAGAAGAAGAAGAAGAAGAAGAAGAAGAACTTAAGTCAACCTACACAAGACCAGAGTTTGTATTTCATACTTAGCACAAAAATTAATTGTTTTAATTTTCATAAGTATTATCTGTTGCAAAAATATTAATGTTAAAGGTATCGAATGTGTACAAAAATATTCAGCTGCATGTGAACAAAGTCGAAATGTTTATGAAACTACAAAATTAACTAATCAATTAATGAATGAAAATTAATGCCGGGTTACTTCCAAAACAAATGAAATATCGTCAAGTTACTGGAATCCAAACTCTCTCTCCCTCTCTCTCTCTCTCTCTCTCCCCACAAACACATACGCACGCGCACACAAACACAAACACAAACACACATACACACACACACACACACACACACACACACACACACATATCATATATATATATATATATATATATATATATATATATATATATATATATATATATATATATATACACATTTATAAATACCACACAATCACTTGTGTGGCTCGGTTGGTAGCAGGTCTCGTCTTTCAACTGAAAGACCTGGTTTTGATCCTGAGTAGGAATTTATTTATGCATATACATTATATATATATATATATATATATATATATATATATATATATATATATAATGACTTAATACCATCTGAAATGGAAAGATATTCGAAAAGCTCCCGAAGTTACCTCCCCGCCCCCCCCTCCCATTTCATAACCATACCCACCGTTTCCCGACCTATGTGATTAAGGCCTATTGATGCTATCAGTCCTCGATGTTATCATTCGGGTCTTCAAGTTTCACGAGAGCACATTTTGTCAGTTCATTCCCGAAAGCCAGGCCACAGCATCCCCCACCCGTCTCAAACCAGGCCCCCTCCCGACAGACGTCCCACTCTCATTAACTATTCTCACGCTTTTATTCTCATCTCTTGGGTGAATTTTGACGGGATGCCCACAGGAATGTGTCTCAAGCTGTGGCATCATGGTTTGCAGGTAAGGGAAAGCCGATCTCTCTCTCTCTCTCTCTCTCTCTCTCTCTCTCTCTCTCTCTCTCTCTCTCTCTCTCTCTAACAGCTTTTGGAAACCAGTTTTCCCACTTTTTTTTTATATGGTTTAGGGATTTCTTCAAGTTTCTTCCGTTAACTTTTCTACATTGTATTATATCAATAATATGTTATACAAGATTGACACCTTAAAAAGTGCACTGTGGCACTTTAACCCAAAGGACCACAACATTATGAAATTGAAATTACCTTTACATATATATATGTATATATATATATATATATATATATATATATATATATATATATTATATATATATGTATATATATTGTATATACATATATGTTTTATATATAAATATATGTATATATACAATGTATACATATATATGTTTTATATATAAATATATGTATATATACAATGTATACATATATACTGTATGTATATGTATATATATATACATATACATACATACATACACACACATACATATACACAGACACCAATCAGACTGTCATTCCCACGTCGATAATCAAATCAAAACGCGATCCCGCCTTATATGAAAAATGCAGGTAAAACGCTCGTTTTGAGGCGATCAAATCCAGACCTAAAATGGTGTTCACCAGCTTCAGTTCTTTTCCAGGATTCAAAGCGGACGCCGGTTCTCAGGAGGAATGTGGAAATCGTGATTGGCGTTCTGCAATATATCTTAATTGTTGATCTTGCTACTGCAGGAGAGGAGGAGGAGGAGGAGGAGGAGGAGGAGGAGACACACTGATTTCTCTCAATGATATTCCATTGCATATGGTCGGTGTCACGTCTCAAATTCACCCCCTGTTGACTTAAGTTGTATAATCTATCTTGATTGTCTTGACTGACTTAATTCCGAGTAAAATTTACTGCATTCCCGTTTATTTACACGAGTTGCATTTCAGCTAACTTCTTTCATAATATTTTATATCTTTTAGTATTTTATTTTTATTTATTACCAGCACATGGTGGCTTTTTTTTTTTAGGCTTTACTGGGCGTGTGATTTCACTCTTCAGCACTCTCGATATTTTTGGACTTTCCTAAAGAATTTCCTACCACGATTTCGTGATGCTTGGTTGGGCTCAAGACATTCTGGGCTTCTGATTGGAATAGAGAGAGAAGAGATAAAGACAGGAAAAGTTATCCTTCCGTTAAGGTGCTTTACTGTCTTGGAAAGACGTACGGAATAAAATCTCTCTCTCTCTCTCTCTCTCTCTCTCTCTCTCTCTCTCTCTCTCTCTCTCTCTCTCTCTCTATTCGGCCATCTCTGAGTTTATAAAAATATATACATTTGAAAAGCTTTACACCTCTTAACTTGGTTTTCTACTGGTTCAAAAAGTGACAGTGCGTTTTGAAAGAGATCCTTCAATATCATTATTACCACCAGTGTTGCTTTATGGAACCCCACTGAGGTTCTGGGTCCTACCCAAACCCCTGCTTGCCCTGACACTAAGAACGAATTGGGTCTAAAATTACCCAAGCAGTTCATACAAAACAAGAAGGATAATGAACCCAACCAGGTTCAATGCAATCAGCTTGCTCTCTCTCTCTCTCTCTCTCTCTCTCTCTCTCTCTCTCTCTCTCTCTCTCTCTCTCTCTCTTTAAAACATCTATCGTAATCGACCACGCTAGTTTTGGATTTCAGATCAGCATGAAAACATCAAGGAGCTGAACGATATACATTAAGCAGATTGTAGCAGACACATAAACATTTTTTTTTTTTAGGCAAAGGTTCGGTACATAATACAACATCACACCGCCTCGAGGCAACCACAGGGTAATATTATCATGTAGTACACGAATACTGCAGTACCTCACATGACGCTGGCATCTTCATCCAGTATTTGAACAAGAATCAACAGAAAATTCCATGTCGGATTACCCAACACTAGCCTAGCCAAGGTCTAGCTACTGTGAAATAAAAGGTGGACTTAACACGCGTCATAACTGTGCAGAAGTCTCATAGCAGCAAAGCTGAAGTCGTCGTCAGTTAACTATACTGCCCTAAAATGGAAGACTGCAATATCTACAAAAATACGAAATTGAGAAAAGTGGTAGATACTAGTTTTCCCTTGCCCTACTACCGATTTTGCAGATACTGCAAATGGAATCCCCTGATTACTCGTGGAAAGCATTGAAGAATCATTTTGAAACTGCTGTAACTTGTGTATTTTGTCTTTAACGAGCCCAGTAGGTGGCATATCTCAATGTCGAAAATTTTGCAGATACTGCAGTTTTCCATTTTAGGGCAGAATTGCATAGGTTACCGTCGGTAGATAACCGCTATACCCCAGCAAGCGCATATACCTCGCAGTTACGGCTATGACTAGGTCGAAATTCTATATGCTTAGCAAACTTCAACAACCAAGAAATAATTAATATAACTGTTACTAGAATATCAAAAGGACCTTCATCGTCTGATAACCATCTTTTCCAAGTCTCCTACTCACCTGCTGATTTTTATGAGTTCTCTTGGCCAAGTTTGCATCACCAACCACCAACTGCTGGTATATGTTTCCTACTCTTTCTCGAGCTTCTTCTTCTTCTCCTTCTGCAGTAGATGGAGAAGGTTCGCGGCCGTTGCCTTAACGACAACATCAAACAGGTGCGTTTCCCATAATGCAATGATATTCTCCGTCGGACACAGAGACGACATGTGTATGATATCAATCTGCTGGTGGCTGGCGCACTCACGTCTCCTGCTCCCCTTCTTCCCTAACCTATTCCTCCTCCTCCTCCTCCTCCTCCTTCTCCCGCCTCCCGGAGGAGGTCATCAGATGCTCATTACTGACCCCTGCTGTGCTAAGTCATCGATAATGAACTGCCGCCTCCCATCAGCCAGCTATTGTTATTGTTGTTTTTTGTTGTTGTTACTTTCCAGTAACAACACCGTTGCTTCCGTTACTGGTGCTGAAATGAGCCCATGAGAGTTCGAAAGCAACGGTCGCCTAAGCCGTTACGGCCGGAGTTTTTTCAAGAAGTGGTGGGAAGCCGATCGCTAGCGACCTGCGAAGTGCAGCAATGAAAGTGAGGAAACGACTTCGCCGAAGTTTTCGAAGGTCCCGTTCACTGGTTCCTGTATCTTGGCTTTAAATGTTTATCCCCCCCGCCCCCCCCACACACACAAAAATTAAGCCATTTCCCCTAACAGGAGGTGGCTCAAAAAAAAAAAAAAAAACCTGGCATGGTCATGGCCATATTCATAACTTCTACATTATTCGCACTATGTTGAATTACATCCACCAGAGAAGATAGATCTATCTATCTATCTTGCCACTGGAAATAACGAAGAGTAGATTCTAACCATTTTTCCTCGGAACACCAATACACACATAAAAAAGGGGGGGAGGGGAGACGAAGACTGCAAGCCTAACAAACGCAACACAAACCCACTCACTTCCCATGATCATAAACCACATAATAAACCTTGGGAGAACCTATAAACCCCAGAGAACCCCACGGCGTCTTGTGCCCTTAAACGATGCAAAGAGGAGGCGGGCTAAAAAGTTTACCATCTGCATGCAGAGAGAGAGAGAGAGAGAGAGAGAGAGAGAGAGAGAGAGAGAGAGAGAGAGAGATTCTTCTTCTCCCTATTCCTTTTCAGCGTCTTTCCAGACGGCCTCAACCGGTAGCAGCGTACCTTCTCAAGACCGGTGCCATATGCCATCTCCGGCAGAATCGCCAGCAGCCCCAGCAGGAGCAGCCGAGAGGCGAAGTAATGGTCAACTATTAATGGTTAAAGGCGTCCCGCCGCTCATGTGTGTTTTATGTCCAATGGTTATCGAAGAAATATGAATTAATGGAAAATGTACGGACCGCGGGAGGCCCCTTTGATGAGTCTTCGATGTAAATAGGCGAAATTGATACCCTGGACCCCGACGGCCAAAGGACCACCCCCACCCGACCCCCTCCCACTCTCCCTCAAACACACACATGCGCGAGCGCGTACACAAACACGCACACGCGCCTCAAACCAGTACCCTGAGCGGTTCGTATCAAACGAATGACGAATCATTTGCAAGAGGATGATTACCAAATTGGCATTTCGGCCACACGATAAATAATAATGTCCGATGGCATTCGCCATCATTACATGAATTAAGCTGACTCTTGTCATAGCTGGGATTTTTTCACAACACTTCGTAATACGAAGGACCAGACGCTGTTCTCTCTCTCTCTCTCTCTCTCTCTCTCTCTCTCTCTCTCTCTCTCTCTCTCTCTAATGATTAGAACCGACCGCAAGACACAGCGAGCAAGGGAGTTCGACTGTCGAATCGGGCAATCAAATGATTCGGCGGGACGATAGCGAATTCAAGAGATTCCGGACAAAGAGGTGAAAAAGGAATGACTCTCCTCTTTTTGGGCTTCTTGATACAAGTTCGAGATTGTTCTGTAAATCTGCATATCATTTTTAGCCGAGGATGCGAGTTCCTCTTGAGATTTCCAGACGCGTTATCTGAAGGGATAATCTTTTTGATTCCTAAACATTATTTTTCATATTTTTCTTCTTTTTTTTATTTTCGTGCGTTGGGTGCGTGAAAGGGCTTTATGCTTTTGTTGCGCGTGTGTATGTGAATGTACAGTGTATAACGTTATATATATATATATATATATATATATATATATATATATATATATATATATATATATATATATATATATATATATATAGTGTATAACGTGTAAATGCGTGTATGTGAATTCGACGCTGCGTTTCTACAAAACACATATATTTTTACAATTACATCTGAAATCAAACGTACCAGGGAAAGGTGAAATTACACAAAAAACGTCTATATCTTACAACAGATTATCGTTTTTTAAGAGATTACAATAATCCAGATTTACAATACTTGAAAAAAGATCTCTCGCTGAAAGATAAGACTTCAAAACGCAGCCGTAAAAATAAATAAATAAATAATTCTCATGACAGAATAACCCCCCGACCCAGAAAAAAGGCATTAACACAGTATTATCAAATATTAAAATTATTCCCGGAAATGAAAACAGTTTCGTGCATTAAGTTATACCTGGAAATAAGCACGGTTGCTACATCATTACTGAGCAGTTTAAGCAGAACGAAGAATTCAACTACTTACTTTATTTAAGAAAAATATTGAATAATTAGTTATGATTTGTTAACCATTTACTAGACAACAATCCAGTGAGCAGAAATCGTTGGAAATATACTAAATCAACAGTGTCGAAAACAGCAATGGTTCATTAGGAGCAATACAAACTCATTATCAAAGCGAATCATTTGAAAACATATTTACGAATGGTCAGACTTTCTAGAGAAAGAAGCGAGGCCTGGAATATATATTCACTAGAAAATATTAAACCATTAGAGAAATACTATAAAAAGACGGTCGATTAACGTAGACCAGGGTACCAATTCATTTACAAGAAATCAAAATCATAACACTTGAATCGATTTACTTAAAAGTACCAATTCATCAGAGAAACCTTATATTTAGAAAAAACAGCTGATCACTTAACCATTCACGTGCTTTACATATCAATTCAAGATATGAAATACTCTCCTATAAATTAGTATACTCATTTGCTTTCAAATATACATACATACATATATATATGTATATAATTTCGTTAAAGAAAATTTTTAGAATAAAAAATAAAATAAAAATAATAGTATGCTCATGTACTTGAAAAAAACTATCAATGCATCAAAGAAAACTTGTAAAATAAAAACAAAAAATAAATTTAAAAACCAGCTGATTCCTACAAATTAGTATACTCATTTGTTTTAATATATATATATATATATATATATATATATATATATATATATATATATATATATATATATATATATATATATATACAAGGGTCTAAGCGATGTCAGGCAGGGCAGCCGATCGAGACTACAGGTCTACCCCAAAGCCAAATCAAAAGTCCTTCAAAAGAAGGCATCGTGCTTACCCCATAGAAAAATGGGAAAAAGCACGTTAAAAAGAAGAAGTAAAAGAAGAAGTATATATATATATATATATATATATATATATATATATATATATATATATATATATATATATATATATATATATATATATATATATATATATATATATATATATATATATATATATATATATATATATATATAAATATATAATTTAATTTTAAAGAAATTTTTAAGAATAAAAAATAAAAAATGAAAAATCAGTATGCTCATGTACTTAAAAAAAACTATCAACGCATCAAAGGAAACTTGTAAAACAAAAATAAAAAAAAATAAGTAAATAAATAAAGCAGCTGATTCCCATAAATCAGCGTACCTGGTCCGAAGGTCACACACAAAATCTGACCAGGAAATGATGAAAAGCGCCTCATCCCCAGCGTCGGACCCTTTTATGGCGTAATCTGTTCCCTTGCATTTAGTGGTGCTAATGTTTTCCCCTTCGCCTCAGTCATAATACTTCGTAGCTAACTCACATTATTTTCCTAACGCTTCTGATGTATTTGCTGGGACACCGGTGTGACGTCAGGTCCCTTCCACACAGTCTTTCTGCGCTTGTGTTATTTTGTGCTTGTGTTTGTAGCTAACTCTCTCTCTCTCTCTCTCTCTCTCTCTCTCTCTCTCTCTCTCTCTCTCTCTCTCTCTCTATATATATATATATATATATATATATATATATATATATATATATATATATATATATATATATATATATATATATATATATAATATTATATATATACTCTACACACATACACACACATATATACACACATACATACATGCATATATACAGTATATATATACATATATATATATATATATATATATATATATATATATATATATATATATATATATATATATATATATATATATATATATATATATATATATATATATATATATATATACATATACATATACATATACACACAGAAACCGTACACAAACAAACAAAATACCTCCACATTTATAAACGAAAGACTCTCCTTGCCACTTCCTTCCACTATCGATACCAGATTCATATAAATTCATCAGGCAGACCCTAACATTATTCGGTGATCTCAGCTGGTGGCCATTGGCAAAACCCATTGATACCTGAAACTCTCTCTCTCTCTCTCTCTCTCTCTCTCTCTCTCTCTCTCTCTCTCTCTCTCTCTCTCTCTCCCTTTAACTCTGGATTTTAGCGCAAAGTTAACAGATATTAACGACAACTTGGGTTTCCCTCACTAACCTCTGTATGTCAGTACCAACATCTCTGGACATCAGTCGTAAATAACCAGTCTCTTACCTGCGGAGAAAAAGAAATTCTTTGTTAATAAAACTGAAATGACTCTCTCCATGGAATAATTTATTAGAGCATTACGATTCAAAGCGATTCCTTACAAAGATTATAAAAAAAATAAACATTATGAAATGGTCACATCTCTTTATCTTTTATATGTTTCTTGTATTTTGTCAATTCTGAGTAGAAATAAATTTTCTCATAATTTTGCCTAGTAATAAAATACAAAGAAAATCAGACGCGTATTTCTTCAACTATTCCTGCGAACAAAGACAAAGCTTCTTTAAGAATATAATAAATGAACATGTGAAGTGAGGGGAGAAGTCAGCAAAAAGCTGAAAATACACGACTGATTTCGCTTAGTATTAACAGATCAATGTACATTAAAATCATGGTGAAAGAAAGAAAACCTACCCATAAAGTATATATTCCCTCAGCAATTTTTAAAGATAATTGTATTCTCTCTCTCTCTCTCTCTCTCTCTCAGTATCATCATCGATGGACACATTACCGCCGATTACCCTGCTGACCGAGCGGCCACCGCGCCTTGTTTGGACTTGTGCTTAAATCAAACGTTGGGCGCCTTTGTCCTCGCCCTCGCCCAGGAGCTCCGGCGAGAGGTGGTCGCTACTAAGCAAACGGTAGGAGGCAAGGACGTGAATGGGTCCTTCTGTGGGGCGTATGTACCTTCCTTCCATCAGGGCAGAGGTGAATAATGCCCTGAGCTACGTTATAGATACCCCCACACCCTCTTAACTACCCGCCCAAACACAGCTGCTGCTGCCACCGACTTCTGTTCTACAATATCCGGTACCTTAACACTCTCAAGGTAAGAGGATGCCAAGCACTGACTCATCGCCATACCCAATACCCACCACCGTGCGTTCTTATCACACGGGTTAAGGTTCTTCTAACCGTGCAGAGACCTAGATGAGTAACAACGTCCTACATAAGCACGGCCTCGCAAGAGCGCTGTCAAAGACTCCATCCCTCGGACGATGATAAGACGCGCCTACTTAGAAGACGTAGGTTAAGGGATTCAGGGAAATACTTTAGTGAGTTGAGCATTCCACATTCGACAGGATGCCAAGCCGTGACTCATCACAATGCCCAGTGACCAGGGTGTAGATGTGTACCGCTCATGTGTGAATCCCAGGGAACAAGAGCTCTACTGTCTCACTACTGTAAATTCTTATCAATCAATAAAGCAACTGATAAGTTTTTCACAGGTAGTTCAGTACACCAATAAATCTAGCGCCATCGACAAGAGGTCCGTGTGTCGCTCTGGTAACCTTAAATACCAGCTTATCTACAATCACGCGGTTGGGGGTTGACTGACTGGTTGAATGAATGACTTATTTGACCTGCCGTCGCAAGAACTTTGATCATCGCAGCCGAAAACATATTGGCTGAATTAATACACAGAGAATATGAACGTATTTATTATTTATACATGTATCTGTGAGTTGATCATTACAAACTGGTGTCAAAACATGTAAGGACCACTACACTGGAAAAATATTATCTCCTAAATTAACCTGATGTATGCGTGCAAATATGTAAGCTTACTCTTATAATCAATATATTAATAAATTTATTAATCGTATATGTATATATTATAAAATGATGTCACAATAATTATGGTCGTCGGGGAAAAAAAAACATTCGCTTAAATAATACAAAATACAACGAATGCAGAGTGTGTATGAAAGCTACGATTTCCCAGGATTAAAAGGAAAACTTTCTTGCCATATTAACTCACAGTAATCACCATGTGCATACGTCAGCATACTCAGGGAATCGACGAAATAATTGAAATAATTTCCTGAAAGCAATGGCCTTATGTATGCCGGGGAGAATATTCCTCCTAAATTGATTAATCAAGACTACCATATTATTATGTGCATGTATATATGCATGTATGACATGGAAGCGGACCAGTGGTCCCCAAACGCCATCCCCCCCCCCCTCAACACCCCAACCGAATGCCACAGCCCAGCAGTGTTTCATGCCACAGTGGAAGACGGGACAAAGAGGCGTTGAGTAATACAATTCATTATGCAAACCCGTCGCCATAACCCAATTACTCGATAAGAGGGCGAAGTGGAGCTTAAAGGTCGAGGATAAGGGGAACGGAAAGAGGACAATAATAAGAAAATGCGAGGGAAATAAAAGACACGAGAATAAAAGATACAAGAGAGGGTGACAAAGAAGAAGATAACTCCGGTAAAAATGGAAAAGGGGAAGAATCAACTAACGTGTTACAGCAAGGAACACGAGACAAAGAAAAGGAGGAATTAAAGAAAACGAAAAATCCAGAGGGGTGGATAACATTACCAAGGAATTGAATACTGGAAACTGTAGAATTATAAGAAACTGTAAAATTATAAAACTTGTGGAGAGGAAAATTCGTAAATTATAATAATCAAGTCTAAAGGAAGCGCGCAAAGAAAGCATGGAGGAAAGTAAAAGTAATTGAGAGAGAGAGAGAGAGAGAGAGAGAGAGAGAGAGAGAGAGAGAGAGAGAGAGAGAATTACATTCCCATTAAACCCACATACAAAATAGTGCGCGTAAGATAGAGAGAGACGGAGAGAGAGAGAGAATTAAACTGTTATTAAATCAACATATAAAATGGTGCGTGTATGAGAGAGAGAGAGAGAGAGAGAGAGAGAGAGAGAGAATTAAATGGCTATTATATCATGATATAAAATGGTGCGTGTATATGAGAGAGAGAGAGAGAGAGAGAGAGAGAAAATTAAATTCCTATTAAATCAACATGTAAAATGGTGTATATGTGTGTGTGTGTGTGAGAGAGAGAGAGAGAGAGAGAGAGAGAGAGAGAGAGAGAGAGAGAGAGAGAGAATTAAATGGCCACTACATCTTCCAGCTGGTATACCAGCAGTCCCAGCCAAGGTCCCAGTAATAGTAATAATAAGTCGGGCAAAGGGGAGAAGCGATTGAATATCGTCATCGCCAACCCTCTACTTGTAACCTCTTGTCGCGGCAGCTAACCTCCTTTGAACTCCCGAGGCTCTCTCCCCTCTGCCTGTGCCCTAAGATGCGATAATACAATCATATATGCAAAGCTCTCCGGCGTCTCCTCGCGGTCTTCACTGCGTGACCAGACCTGCCTACGACATGTCAATATACACCGGACGAGGTTCTTAATCCCTTGATCTCAATTCGCGAAAGACGCGGCTCATCTCTCTCTCTCTCTCTCTTCTGAAGGGGGACCACGACGACGCTGAAGGGTTGACGCTCTCCGCCAATTCTAGGTTCTGGAATGGTCCTACGACGAAATGCAGGACGAAAAGAACGCTTCATTCCACGTCAACGACGAGAGACTTGACGGAAGAGCGAAGCGCCGTGCAACAACATCTTGCGGGTGAACGACCAAAATCCCGAGGCATCGACTCCAAGAGCTGCTGGAGCTGATTCGCTCCATGTCGCCAGCAAACTCGATTAGGCGACAAGAGGTGGACAGACCGACGGCCACTCAATTGAATTTGTTCCCCGCCCTCGGGCGCTCCTGGGTAATAGGTCTTTGATGTTCAAGTAACGATACGCTCCGTCCGCTCCGTAAAAGCTTTGCACGTACTTAAACTGCATCATCCGCCGCTCTTGAGTGAGGCAGTCACACGACGCGAGGATTCGCTCGGAATTCGTCTGTAGTTTAAGCGCTTTCTTCTCGCTCCTCTCCGGCCGTCTTAATCGACTGGAATGGCCATAAAATTCAGCACCTTTAACTAATACATCCAATGGAAAAAGATAAAAAAAAAAAGGGTAGAGCGTAGGATTTGTTAAACTGGCTTGGCAATTACTCTCATTACTCCATAAATTACAAACTACTGATATGACGAATAATAAAATGTCAATGGATAAGATTAAGAATTCAAAGAGCTTCGAAAACATATGACAAATACAAAGGGGAGTGAATAAAAGGGGAGTGAATAAGGAGGTGGAGGAGTCAGAACATCTAGAGGATGACCAAATCCCCCCCACCCTTCTTTCTCTCCCCTACCCCCTTCACCTATCCCCTTCCTAAGGGGGGGAGGGAGAGAGGGAGGGAGGGTCTCTTGAGTGGACATGACGGCGGCGAGAACCAATCAAGGGTGAAATCGGATGAAGTGGACAAAAGTGAGGCTAAATCGGATCGCTCGACTGACGACGTGGTTCGACTTTAGAACCAGATCCGCTGCTGCTGGTGCAACCGACAGAGCGCTACCGGTGAGAGAGAGAGAGAGAGAGAGAGAGAGAGAGAGAGAGAGAGAGAGAGAGAGGCGTATGTAGGGTCGGGCTAGGCAACATGATGGTTAAACTGGGCTTAGAGAGAGAGAGAGAGAGAGAGAGAGAGAGAGAGAGAGAGAGAGATGTGGGGTCAGGTCGACAGAGAGAGAGAGAGAGAGAGAGAGAGAGAGAGAGAGAGAGAGATGTGGGTCAGGTCGACAGAGAGAGAGAGAGAGAGAGAGAGAGAGAGAGAGAGAGAGAGAGAGAGAGAGAGAGAGAGAGAGAGTGGGGTCAGGTCAGATCAGAGAATAGGCATGTCGCAATGAGAAAGAGAGAGAGAGAGAGAGGTGGGGATGGGTAAAATATTAGTCGTGTTAGATACAGCACAGGACTTGAGAGAGAGAGAGAGAGAGAGAGAGAGAGAGAGAAAGTTTGATAAATGGGGCAGGGTCTAGGGAAGGCATTCAAGATTACTAAACTTAAAAAGAGGACCCTGCGCTTGTTGGAATGT
>NC_089752.1:6670500-6673000 GCF_040412425.1 Macrobrachium rosenbergii
ATTTACAAGAAAACAAGTTATACGCAGGAATCTTGTGGGTTTCTCTAATAATAATAATAATAATAATAATAATAATAATAATAATAATAATAATAAATAGTATAATAATAATAATAATAATAATAATAATAATAATAATAATAATAATAATAATAATAATAATGCAGCAATTAGCAAATATTGGTAGGTCTAGTATTAAACAGCGGTATTATTTTAAATCTAATTCATACAAGAAATCCAAGCAAATAATTTTCTCGGCAAAATATCTCGGAAACATAAGAATAAGAAGAAGCATAAAAATAAGAAGAAAGATATATGAACAGGAGCAAGAACACACAGTATGGGAGAGAAGAGGAAAATAGGTAAGAGAGAGAGAGAGAGAGAGAGAATGGCAGTTAGAAACTATCATATGACAACTAATGACCAAGGCCAATATTTGGGCAGCCGTCCCCAACGTTATACTGTCACTCGATAGCACTCACACATCCCTAACTGCACATACACACACCTACACATTCCCTAGGTCAACATACAATTATGTGTACACCCCCTTCTCTCTCTCTCTCTCTCTCTCTCTCTCTCTCTCTCTCTCTCTCTCTCTCTCAAAGCCTAGAAAGCAATTATCTTCCTGATTTCAAATATAATAAGGAGGGAAATTCATAAATGATTAAAAGTTGGCCCGGAATAGACTGTTACTATACAAGTTGTAAAGTATACCTTAGTTTTACCAGACCACTGAGCTGATTAACAGCTCTCCTAGGGCTGGCCCGAAGGATTAGGCTTATTTTACGTGGCTAAGAACCAATTAGGTTACTTAGCAACGGGACCTACAGCTTATTGTGGAATCCGAACCACATTATAGCGAGAAATGAATTTCTATCACCAGAAATAAATTCCTCTAACTCTTCATCAGCCGGCCGCGGGAATTGAACTCCAGCCCATCGAAAGACAGTCTGAAGCTCAACCGGTTCGGCCAACAAAGGGCTGTACAAGTTGTAAAGAACCTTTCTAAAATTAAATAAGACGTTCAATTTTATTGCCTATTTCGAAGGTATCACGCACCTTCACACGTACTGCTTTGGTAAACATAAAAGCACCGAAAACAAGAGAGGACTGATAAAAACAAAGTGATAAAAATATTCGTAACAAAACACAGAATGTAAAACGCATCCCTCGAAGACACGACGCCAAAAACAAGAAATACACGCACAAACATGGCGAAGAAAATTCTTCTCGCCGAATACCAATCCTGCCACCGTGATTGATCTTTGAAGTTGCGCTTGCAGCTTGCAAACACACGCACGCACAAACGCACACACACACACACACAAACAAAACCTTTACCTTTTGTCGTTTGCTGCTTTCGGGGAACAAACGGGGGACGAGCACACGCCCGTCAAAAGGCTGGCGAACCAGTAATCTCTTTATGAAACTTTCTCTCTCTCTCTCTCTCTCTCTCTCTCTCTCTCTCTCTCTCTCTCTCTCTCTCTCTCTCTCAGACAACCGTGTTAATGTAATGTCAAATATGGGGACTGGGCGAGAAAGAAATCATTGGCGGTTTGGCTTTACCAAATTCTAAAACATATACACACACATGCATACATACATACATACATACACATATCTTATATACAAGTATACTTAATAAATGCATTTACATTGTAGAACCCTCTCCGACACTAAAATATAAGCATCAGCACAATCAGACATACACGACAATCAAAAGTGTTACACGACAATCAAAAGTGTTATGCACAATACATACAAACGTGCCAGCTACTGTGCGCAAAATCTACATCGACACTGGTTAAATGATACAATGCAATCTATGGCTGAAAACCAAAAGACTAAATAATACACAAACACACACTGTATATACTGTATATATATATATATATATATATATATATATATATATATATATATATATATATATATATATATATATATATGTGTGTGTGTGTGTATGTATACATACATACATACATACATACATACACATATGCATTCAGCGCAATATACCCACACACATGGAACCACATATAAACTGGTAAAATTTTACAACGTAAACTACTTCTACAAGACCTAGATTAAAAAAAAACAATGATAGAAATAACAAAATAAAACATAATTGCAAAAAAAAAAAAAACTGTAAAAAAAAATACGTGAATTTTTTTTTTGGTCAAAAAACAAAAGGCAAAAAATACACAAAACAAAGAAAGAGAGAGAGAGAGAGGCCCGTGGAAAAAACGGAAAAAGAAACTCGCTCTACCCACATCATCCTTACAATCCTGACATTTTTCCGCTACAAATAAAGTTCGAAATGCACGTATCGCCTGGGGAAATGGAAGCCGAGAACAACGGGGACACCCACATACACAAAAGTGGAGTGACAAAAAAAAAATAAATAAATAAATAAAAAAATATGTATATAAAAAGGTCTCTACGCTTCCAACCCCTTACCGATTTTTTTTCCTCTTTCTTTTTTTCCCTTTTTTCA
>NC_089752.1:6678000-6683000 GCF_040412425.1 Macrobrachium rosenbergii
ACACCGTGAAACATATGATTCTGTTATTTATTTTACCAATTTCTTGAGCTGGCTATTTCCCATGCCATGACAATGAGTAACAAAAATCAAGAATTAAAGAATCACAGATTCAAAAGGACTTGACAAAGAGAGAGAGAGAGAGAGAGAGAGAGAGAGAGAGAGAGAGAGAGAGAGAGAGAGAGAGAGAGAGAGTGTTGTGTAACTTGAGTGATTCCGAACTCAAGTACTCTTAACACAATGGAGACATAATCAAATCATGCCACAACGTTATAATCAGCGTAAAGCGTTCCTATCGATCCCCTTTCCTCTGCATACATATTCATCAGACGATTTATTCACTTTATTCAAGAGGATGATGGAGTGAAGGACAGCTCTCCCTTCACCCACTCCCACCCCCACCCCCACCCCCACCTCCGTCCCAACTCAGTCGATTCCCAAATGACAATGGACTCGAGTGCCATTATCAGTATTAGGAGTATCTGGCGGTACGCGGTTCCTGAAATTGATTTTGTAATTGATTTCGAAACAGGAAAGTTTTCATTCTTGACTGAGCAGCTCTGATGAAATAGTCTCTAAAGACCGCCGCAGAATACTTGGTGGTAGGTAATACCTGAAACTGATTGCGTTATTGATTTTGTAACGGGGACAATTCGTTCTCCTTGAAGGATATTATGCCTTGACGATACGTATTCCAGGAGGATCCGGCATTACGTGTTAACTTGAGCCGATTCTGGAACGAGTACACATTATTCTTTTTTTAATAAAAATTCTGATAACAGGGTTGTCTACTTGTACCTCTTGGTTTGTGCAAGCAAACTTTAAGCTTGATCCAAGAACCGTGACAACCATTACTAGGGATGCAAATTCAATAACGCCTGTTCCAAGCGGCACCATTTTATGCCTTGAAATCTGATTAACAAACAACACATGTTTCACGTCACAACTACAAGCGTTTTCTTTGTCCTTCCCATCTGACCTAGACAACACAGAGACATTAAAATGTCAAGACCGTCGGCTTTCGCATTTGAAAATTTAGCAGTACGTAAAAGTCTTCTGGACCTCCCACGAACTCTCGAACAGGGGACGCCTTCCCAAAATTGACTGCCATAGAGGCGTTGCGCCTCTTGTCCTGCAGGATTCATTAGGACCTCGTCCATCAGACTTCCCAGACATCAGCGATGATCTTAATGGGGTAAACACATGTTCACGTTGCAAAATTAGGCCGGGTCCCACCGTTGTAAAAACATTCACGCAACATTAGCTCACACGCTGAAACATGACGTGGGGGTTGAAGGGTTGTTATTTGGACAGAGAGAGAGAGAGAGAGAGAGAGAGAGAGAGAGAGAGAGAGAGAGAGAGAGAGGGAGGAGCTGAGTAAATAGGGAGTTAAAAGTTTCCATAGAAAAAGAAATATATATGAATTTAAAGGGCTCACAGTGAAATTGGGCGTCAAAAATATCAATACAAAAAGAATAAATACGAAGCTGAAAGGCTTACAGTGAAATAGGACGTTAAAATAGAATAAATAATTAACCAAAAGACTTACACACATACACACAGAGAGAGAGAGAGAGAGAGAGAGAGAGAGAGAGAGATGGTAGGTCACTGACACAAGAGCATAAAATGGAGGAGCCAAGAAGTGTCAACAACGTACAGAGAGAGAGAGAGAGAGAGAGAGAGAGAGAGAGAGAGAGAGAGAGAGAGAGAGAGAGAGAGAATGTAAAGCGGCGGAAGGCAAACTGATAGGAGTAAATAGCAAGAAGTTAAAAAGCGTCAACATGGCGAGGGCAAGGCGGACACGCCAAGACGCTCAAACCATCGTTGTTATGTAATGAAGGTCAAGAATCTTCCGACGGACGGTGACAGTGAGAGAGATCGATCGAGTAAATACCACTTACTAACAACGAGAAGCCAAACAGCAGACTGGGCTCCGTGTCCAGAGTAATCAGGGGGTGGAGGCAAGGGAGGGGAAGGGGGAGGGGGATTTTTTTAAGGGTGGAGGGGAGGGGTAACGAAAGGAGAAGGGTTCAGATGCAAACTCTCTTGCGAATGCTGATGAACAGGTTGAATAAGAGTTAAATAAAGGTTGAGGTGCAAATTATTTCATGAAGGAATACAAACGTTGGATTTCAAAACTGAGAATGAATTAAGTATAGAGGAGCCTAAAGAAAACTAAACAGTTTTAAAAAAAAAAAAAAAGACGATATAGAACAATGGTCTCGATACAGTCTTTAAATGATGTAAAGTTATACATCGATAAAAAGTCTTTAAATGAAGTAAAATTATACATCGATAAAAACACTTTAAAAATTATACATCGATAAAAAAGTCTTTAAATGAAGTAAAATTATACATCGATAACCACTAACCTACAACGTAGGAAGGAACTAGAGAGAACAGAAATAATAAAAAAAATTCTTGAAGGAAAAAAAGGACTACACATTAGATCCATCATCAAAGCTTATCACCATCCACTTGTCTAAAGGCTCACGTTGAACAAGCAAAAATTACACACACAAAAAATAAAGATAACGGTGTTCGTTTACCTCTTTCCTTGGAGAGAGAGAGAGAGAGAGAGAGAGAGAGAGAGAGAGAGAGAGAGAGAGAAGAGGCTCTGAAGGAATAAGGAGACACATGAATAAGACGTAAATTATGAGAGAGAGAGAGAGAGAGAGAGAGAGAGAGAGAGAGAGAGAGAGAGAGAGAGAGAGAGAGGCGATGAGGGAATCATTAAACACATGAATAAGACGTAAATATGAGAGAGAGAGAGAGAGAGAGAGAGAGAGAGAGAGAGAGAGAGAGAGAGAGAGAGGAGAGCAGTAACTCGGGGCGTGCCGCCCACAGCCTGACCACCCATCCACCAACCCCATCTACACCCTTCGATGGTCGTCCTTCAACAAGCATGTCAGCCTCGAAGACAACTTCAGACTCGAGCCGATCCTGCAGTTGCAAAAGTGGACGCGTCGTCAAGAAAGGCCCCAAACAAGTCTAAGAGTTCTTGTGAATAATCTGTGAAGAGCAACTGTCCCTATATGCAAGTACAGGTCACGTACATCACAGATCAAGTTACGAAAATTATTATCAAACAATTTACCAGTGAGAGAGAGAGAGAGAGAGGCTGATATTACTTTTGAAACTACGTAAAAAAAATATTCGAGGTCTTGAGCTCTTAACAATGATGGAAGAGTTGCAAAAGAGCCTTCATCTATTTCATTTGCCAAGCAAATGAAATAGAATGTTACTACTGAACATTCACAACCTTTCATAGGAACAGGCCTAAAACACCACTGACAAATGACATTACTATTTCTACCACTATTACTGCTGCTGCTACCAGTACTACGGGCAGCAGCGCTCTGCAGTGCAATTTCAGTAAGGCCTAAAATTTGCACCATTAAGAGGTGACATTACTACTTCTACCACTACACTACTACTTTTACTACTGGTGCTACTATTACTATTACTACTACTACTACTACTACTACGGCCAGGAGCGCTGTCTCCAGTGCAATTTCAAGTCTGTGATGGTTAATGGACAGCCGAAGAGGTCCCCCCCAAAGTTAGCAATCGCCACACTGCCACTCGGCTCCTGAATGTGACGTGGGGCTGACACGACGTAGGAAAGGACGGACGGACAGCCAAGATCTAATCACCTCCTGCTTCACTTCCAACCCTTTCCCCCCCCCCCTTCCCCTTCCCCAGACATCCCCCCTCCCCACTTTCCCCTCCCCTTCTCTAAACCCCACCACGTTCTGTACAAGGTGGTGACGGGTGACAGCGGACTGACAGACGAACAGACGCAAGGACAAGGAAGCGCACAAGGAGAAGCCATGTTCTCGCCTCTACTTGCAGCAGCATTTGTGATACAGAGAGAGAGAGAGAGAGAGAGAGAGAGAGAGAGAGAGAGAGAGAGGGGCAAATATCATCAAGGCCTCATTACCACTCCATTAGAAAAGTCTTAAACAAAACAAACGATAATCTATCCTTGAGGGGAATGGAGAGAGAGAGAGAGAGAGAGAGAGAGAGAGAGAGAGAGGAATAAGTAGGCGGGGAGAGAAGGATGCAATGCAACATGCTGCAGCAGCAGCAGCAGCAGTAGGAGCAACAACAACAACACCGTCATCGCCGTCGGAGTCTGGTGTAACCACGAGACTTATCAATCATTTCCTCAATAGTCAGCGGAGTTAACAGCATCATCCTCGTCGCCATCCGTGGCATCATCATCATCACCATCATCATCATCATCCTCTCATCATCATCATCATCATCATCTCGCCCGTGCAGCAGCGACGGCACTTTCCCTCTCCTCAGCCTCCTTTCTTCCACACCGAAAATTAAAATGCATCACCCAATGTGTTTGTACGAATGACGTCAGTTACGGTGAGAAGCGATGACAGCGAGATCCGGCGTATAGCCACCCAGAGGGGAGGGGGGGAGGGTAAGGGGTGGGGGACGGAGAGGGAGGGCCCAACCGATCAGTGCCACCTAGATGACGCCGGCCCACCTGCACAAACACCAGCTTTACTCGTGTGCACATGTACAAACAAATGTGCACACGTAGTCAGACAAACACACACAAACACACACACACACACAAACGTCGTGGGTGGCGAAAGTCGAAAATGAGTTCGCTTTACTGCAAAAACAACTTCAGTGGCAATCGAGTGAAATAAAGACAGGAAAAAGGCTAAAATCTAACTCAATGAACCATTAAGCGCGCGCGCTATGCGTGCCACTTTCTTTGATCCGCTGCTAAGAGAACGCTGGCACTCTCAATCCGACCGAAATCATTACTCCGGCTCGCGCGCGCGAGACCGCGTCTCAATGAGGCGCAACGTAATAAATTGTATGAGAGATATATCGGAAATTTATTAAGGGACATCCTACAGCCATTAAGATATTATTATTGTTGTTATTATTGCATCAGGAACTTCGCTTAATAAAGTTTTTTAAAGTATAATCTTCACTGAAAATACGAGAGAAATAAGCTCAGTATACTT
>NC_089752.1:6688000-6690500 GCF_040412425.1 Macrobrachium rosenbergii
GCAATACCGAAAATAATATTATACTGAATCATTCGTTTCAGTCACGGAAGCAGAACGTCTAATTAAATGCACGTCTTATCGCCGCGACGGCTAAGAAACAAATGGAATCACAGGGTCCTACCTACCGTTCTAGATAGGCCTTTAAGTAGCTAGTGGTATTCTTCAAGCGAGGCTATTCACAGCCGTCATGCGCATGCGCGCCTAAGGATATCCTAATCATATGATGTTGTGGGCTTGTATTCCGTATCGGAACAAAATAAAATATAGAATCATTCACTCCCTGTCACGGTTTATAATTTACTTCGCAGTGGAATGAATTTCATAAGCCACAAGTTACATTTCGGCGTTATAAATCCAAATTACCCTTCTGACATGATTTTATCATTTAATAATAATTCATTAGGCATTTAAGTCCACTTTTTCAGGTAATTTTCATAATCTCGTTCTCCATCTTCACCTTCGTTTCCTGACAATTTTTATCAAAGTGAGAATCTGTTATTCGCTCCACCTTGGCGTCTGGGCGCGTCTGCACAGTCATACACACCTCCTGGAGGAGGAGGAGGAGGAGGAGGAGGAGGAGGAGGAGGAGGAGGCGACGAATCGCAAAAACTATTGGGGAAGGCATGTAATGAGAGGCGCCAGGAGGGGCCAAGGTTCTGGCGAACAAACGCACACACGCTCGCGTACACTCACACACACATACACGCACACGCGCGCGCACATAATGGCACACATACTACTACTCCTTGTTTTTGTTTTCACAAACCGGAAAAACAACGATGCTGCTTTTGTGTGAGACTGGGTTTTAAGCGGTGGTTTCTCATTCATTCGTTATTTAATCGTCATCCACCTTTCTCCCTTTCATTTCGTTAACCTGATCAAACAATTCCGTAGAAGCAAACAAGCGAACGTAGCTAAGGAAATAACACCGATTACTGACATTCTAATGAATGTTATTGTTCTCGAATAACTGGTCATCGCTCTTTAGCTCGCTAAAAAAAAAAAAATCCTATCGACCGTCTCTCAGGACTTATTTGAAAGAGACAGAGCCGAGAGACCTACTAAGACCAACGAGAGAGAGAGAGAGAGAGAGAGAGAGAGAGAGAGAGAGAGAGAGAGAGGAAAACTGGTGTAGGACATTCATAGCTGAGCGATCGTGTGTGCTCATCCGATGATGTCGGTGGCCATCTTGGCACGGTGCCTCGGAAACAAAAGACGATCACCTTGCGGGCATCGACAAGCAGCGGCGGGGTCGGCGATGAGTCTTTCGGAAGTGGAGGATGGAGGAGGATGAGAGCGGGTTGCGAGGATTTCTTTTGGGAGAAAGGAAGGATGCGGAGTTTCTTCCTAAAGCTCATAAAGGATATACGCAGAACACGGACGATGGGTCAGTTCGTCTCATAATTAGGATACGCGCCATGGTGGTTGTCACGCCAGGTTTAGGAAATAAATCAACCAAACCACGCCAAACTTTGATGTAAACACAAGTAATATACGCCAAAATCTTGTAGTAAATCAATCATGTATCGCAATTTTATAATATATACATCGGCAGTCTGGTGACGTCAAATGTTTGAGAAACAACCACATGAAGCTAATTTTAAATACGGAAACATTCAGATATTGTCATTTTTCAATACCAAATCCTCAACGTCACACCATTGCATAAAACCGAGACAATCAAGTGAGAAAATCCGCTCATACTCCAACAATCAAGTGACAAATTCCGCTAATACTCAAACAATCAAGTGACGTCAGTTCTTGAACGCTAAACCAGTCAAGTAACGACAGTTTTCAATACCGGGACCAATCACTCATCCCAGATGGGCCCCAAATTGTGTTTGTGACAGCCGATGCTTTGGGTAAAAGATGCCAATTAAACCCGACAAAGAAGCTCTTAACGACGAGCCATTAAATGCCAATAAAGCCGCCCAAGATGCTGCGCCAGAAAATAATTACGTTGCGATGGGGACAGGGACTTCCATATGCTCCCCATGACTCTTGGCCGGGAGAGAATTTTACACTCATTTAACTCAGGACGATGATGTAATTATTTACAAACACACACATATACTATATATATATATATATATATATATATATATATATATATATATATATATATATATATATATATATATATATATATATATATATATATATATATATATATATATATATATATATATATATATATAATGTGTGGGCATGTGGTGTAAATAAACAGCAGATATCAGGTATCAAGGGTTCAGGATACTGAAAGCCCTCGGTCACTTAGTTCCCGGGAGGAAAAATAAAGTGAAGAAGGCCAATTCCCATTTTTTCTCTCGCGCCAACATGCAAAAGGTAAACAAACAAGAGGATGACGTCGGCCACAAGGCTTTTCCTTGCCACCTCGGTTGTTTATTTACGAGAGTTCAAGATGATGATTCTCTTACATGCTCTCTCTCTCTCTCAAGTTCTTCGTTGGAGTGGTGGATAGCACGCTGTTGGCCCAGCG
>NC_089752.1:6695500-6710500 GCF_040412425.1 Macrobrachium rosenbergii
AAATTTATTCAAAGACGACATAGCAAATACGGGGAAACACTTGCATGGTGTGAAAAAGAAATCGCAGTAATTTTAAGGAAATATTTGTTCTATAAATGCAAAGAATGTAAAAGAAACGACACAGGCAATATAACAAAAACGAAACATTGCCTCTAGAAAAACATTCGTCCTGTGGTAACAGAAGAAAACCTGACTGGTTAGATAACAGAAAATACAAGGGAATGCAACGAGTTTCAAAGATCACGAACATGTCCGTACGAGGAAGATAAAAATTTCCGGTTCATGATATGTATGTATGTATGTACGTACGTATGTATGTATGTATGCATGTATATACATATATATATATATATATATATATATATATATATATATATATATATATATATATATATATATTATATTCAGTGTAACGCAGGAAATATAAATCTTAAATGAAAGATAAATAAAAAGTGATGCCTTGGTAAAAAAAAAATATCGTGCATCAAATCTTTCTCCTTGACAAATACAACTATGCATCACAATTTGTTTCCTGTCACCTTCTTGCCTGACCAAGCCTTCCCCACCCCTTCTTCCCCTCCCCCTCCCCCGCCCACAAACACCCCGATTCGCTCTAAGCTGTGAGTATCCATAAAAATGACGTGTAACAGGCTGGCAATTGCACACTCGGACTGACATGCTCATTAAACGTCCCATAAGGCACAGTGCCGTGCGCTGAGAGATGAGATTGGCACTTTCCCTTTTAGCCTCTCCTTGGCCGGCACTTCCCGTCCCAGCGGCGGCTCCCTTCCCCCACCCACCGCAGAGATCCCTCAACGTTTATTATGGACTTCACTTTACGATGCACAACAGCCCTCTAAAACCGGCAAAGCTTGAAAGGAATACAGCCACGACTCTCCTTCCTTCTCAACCCTTTCGCGAATTTTTACAACTCCTTGTGTTTACGCTGCGAATGTCCTGCTTCGTTTATGTCCAATGGCCGCCTACAAGCACAAACATCATCGCGACGCGCAGCATCGTTCATTTTCTAGAGAGAGAGAGAGAGAGAGAGAGAGAGAGAGAGAGAGAGAGAGAGAGAGAGACCTGACATTTGATGAGTCGACATGAAAACTATCATTCGGTGTCGCGTCGAGTTTCAGCTCTCATGCCCATCATAAAAAAAAAAAGATATTGCTGTCCCGGCGCGTTATATGCACTCGGCTATCAGGACTGGCTTGTTTAGGAGGCACTTCGGCCGCTCAGTAAATGCCCGGGAGGGTGGTTTGAAAGAGGGTCGTCTACTACAAGACGCCTCAAGCACAACTTGCAAGACCTGCTTTGACATCGGTTAAAGCCACTGAAGGCAAGCCCCATCATTCAATCGAAAGGCAACACCCAACAGACGAAAAAAAAAAAAAAAAGTCGTAAAACTCCTTCCTTTACTCCCATATCGTTAACTCCTCTTCTACAACGCTCAACCATAAAAAGAACGATAAGAGCACGAGTCTAAGTCCTACACTTCAGTGATAATAATAATAATAATAATAATAATAATAATAATAATAATAATAATAATAATAATAATAATAATAATTACCAATATACTTGGCGGCAAGTGTAAAGAAGAATGAATTTGAGGAACCGATTTTGGAATGGACACATTAGTGTAATCATAAACGGTCATTGTCAGCGAAAGCAAAAGCAAAAAAACGCAATTTAATATTTCAAGAATAGGCAAAATGAAATTTAAATCTTTGCATTAGTGTAATGGGAAAAGAAAAACCTTAAGGAAAACTATGGCACCACTTGCAGTGGTCGCTCCGGTGCAACTGTGACAGTTGTCAATAGGAAAGGTACAAATAAATAATACAAAACAAAGGTATAAGTTTACAAATTTATAATATTTAGGGCAAAAATAAATACAAACCCGGAGAATCTGTCCCCTGGGTAGAAGAAGGTGAATTAATATACATTACATATAATATTTAGTGTGTGCATATATACAGATAAATACATACAGTATATACAGTATATACATAAATACTTACACAAACACAAACACACACACACACACACACACACACACACACATATATATATATATATATATATATATATATATATATATATATATATATATATATATATATATATATAATATATATTTATATATACATATATATATATATATATATATATAATATATATATATATATATATATATATATATATATATATATATATATATATATAAAAATATCGAAAGAAAAAAAAAATGTCTCTTGTATTTTACATGGGTATTGGACTTTCCTCGCGGCGCGTTTGGCCATGAAAACGGAAGAATGGGAAGCTTTTAAGCCTTTAGCACAACCTTCAAAAGCCCATTACTGTAACAAGACATGAAGGGAAAGGGGGGAGGGAAGGGGGAGGGATAGATAGGGAAGGGCAGAGGATGGGGGGGAGGTTTTTGGAGCTGTAAGGAGGAGGAGGAGGAGGGGGTACAGCAAGCGACGGAGGCTATAGTCCGAAACCGAGCTTGACCTGACACCGGAGGTCATTTCAAACTGACCAATCACAGCGGGCTTTGTTAGTACCCACCACGGCGTTCATAACAGCGGTAATTGCAACACCAGTTATAAAGTCAAATCCTCCCCCATGAACTTTTCGGTTGCATAACAAGAATAAAAAAGAAATAAACACTAATTGAAATGACACTAAATATACTCGTCGTAAACTGTAATTATCAAGGTCAGTCATTATTAGGACATTAAACGTGCTTAGATATTTGGCAAGCAAATACTCTTTTAAAAATACTTTTGATGTCTACTCTATACTTAGAGCAGTTCACTGACAATCATATTAAAATTTCTCTATCGTCCTTTGAAATAAATTACAAAATAAACTCACAAACATATCGAACATAAATTTCAATATCAAGATTATATTGTTTTGCACAAACATGATGTTCGCTTTTCAGCAACTATGCATCAGATTATCTATAGTGCCCAGGCCCATTAGAGAACAAAATAATTATTTACTTTCGATACCAATGTCTCTGCTGTCTCGTTTCTTTCAGGCTTGAACCAGATAAGGGCTTTGAATACTCGTCCCTTTGATTTCTCTCGGAAACTAAAATGGAAAAAGGTTAACACCAATAATAATCGTCATGAAACAATAAAGAATCACCTTCGGAAGTCAATTACCCACTTTTGACTTCCATCCACATTCAACTCTGCAAATACTAACTTAGCCCAAGAGGGCTGCAACTGGTTCATTCAGCTAAAGAGTCCCGAATGCTAAGCCCCCATTCGGCTCTCAGCAATTGCAAGACCATCGAAAATATTGACACAGATAATTAATAAAAGCACCTCGGGGGCCTCAAGTGAAAGAAGGGACGGAGAGAAAGAGTGAGTGTGAAAGAGGAAAGGGGGGAGGGGGTTGGGAGGAGAGGAGTGAGAGTGGGAGGGTGGACGGGGGGGACACAAGAGGCACAGAGTAAACGATCGTAAATCAATATTCATCGATACGAGCAACAATACGGCGCCTAACGACCCTTTAATCAACCAGACAAAACAACCGCGAACAACCCTCGTCCCAAAATAACCTATTCACGCCCGACAAATAACCAAAAACACTTGGGTGGCAAAAGGGAAAACAAGTGTTGGCATAACGACGGCCTTTCAGAAGAGGCAACACTTTTTTTTTTTTTTCAACTTTCTTCCAGTCCTTTTAGTTGACGATTCTCGTTGGGGGCAGGATTGACTGATTTATCTGAATAGTGGAATGGAATGGAATATGTAATTTGGGCCAACGGCCAAGCACTGGGACCTATGAGGACATTCAGCGCTCAAAGGGAAATAGAGTAAAACGGATTTAAAGGTGTAACAGGAGGAAAGTCTCGCAGCTGTACTATGAAATAATTGTTAGGAGACGTTGGAAAGTAAGATGGAAGAAAAAGAATATGAACGGAGGTACAGTAAAGGGAATGAATGGGGATTGCAGCTAGGGGTCAAAGGGACACTTCAGGGAGCCTCAAGTAATGCCTACCGTGCACCGCGTGAGGTGTACTGACGGCACTACCCCCGCTAAGGGGCATTTGAATAACAGAACATTATTTTGAGGAGAACGCCATCAGTGAGGAACACCGTACAACTTCGATCTTAACTGTTAATTTACCTTATTTGATAAAAATTCCAATTTATTTTACTCATATAAAGGTAAATTATCTCTACAAATAAAAAATAAACTATAGAAAACACGAGTAAAGGTAATGTTTTCAATCTAGCTATTACGCAGCTTGTCTGATAAAAAAAAACCTAATTCCTGAGGAACGTGACTGCAGTTTTTTTTTTCTCTGGAACCATCCATCTTGCAAGAAATAGCTAATATACGTTTATAAAAACAACCTGTTTATAAATACACTATCAAAATAATGGTTTTTGTTTTTCAGAAAACTAAACCCAGTAAAGGCTCGATATTTTCCAAATGCTGAGGCTAAAACATATCTATATGAAAAACTAAGAAAAGAGAATCCTTTATCCCACTAAATATACTTGCAATTAATCTGAATAAATAAACATACTTTCAGTTAATCTGAATAAATATATTTTTAATTAGTCTAAATTAATAAATGTACTTTTAATTGATCTACATAAATTAAAAGCTTTCGATTAATCGAAATAAATAAATATACTTTCAATCAATATGAATAAATAAATATACTTTCAATTAGTCTAAATAAAATAATACACTTTCAATAAACTTAAATAAATAAATATAATTTCAATTAAACTAAATAAATATAGTTTCAATTAATATCAGTGATAAAATAATCGAGCATCTATATCAAGCATCCATTCAAAAACTACAAGCTAAAATTTTAACTCCCATAAATAACTGCGAACATATTTCAATGCAAAACCAAAACCAACTAAATTCAGTAGAGACTCGAAAGCTGGAACTGCCCTCCTTCACCCAAAAGCTTTCAAGAATAAATAAAATGTTCGCAAAAGAGCACATATTACTTACTGTTTTTGAGTAGGAAGTTGCTAAAGAAAGATGTGTAAATTGTCAGTTTAGAGGGATTATGCTTATATAAAGAAAAGCCTACTGTATGTATACTGTGATGATGTATAATGTAACCGCATTGTAAATGTTGTCATTGTAAATAACGTTGAGTTTAATCCTTTCAATAAAAAAGTGATAAAAAAAAATCAAACGAAAATGAATAAGTGAATATGTAAAGGCCTCGCAGGCGGGTCCTTCCCCCCGACCCCAACCCTTGCAGCAGTCATCATAACCCTGGAAGTGGTAAGGCCAAGAATCCCGTTCTACAACAAACAGTCACCACTGAGGGCTGTTACGCCAGCACCGGTGATCATTACCTGGGTGATTGTGCAGTGACTTCGATTAATCACTCGTTTCACGCGCAGCGGCTGTCTGATGATCACGTGACGCCCAACAGATCACCTGGGGACACGCCTCAACGATCCTCCTCTACGCTCCGGAGAACAGCCACCACCGTCAGGAGTCTTTCTATATAAAAACGCCGTCAGGAGGCGCCGTGCTGGAACTTTTTTTTTTTTTTTTTTTTTTTTTTTTTGAGGCGTTGTACTTGAATTTTGTCTGTTTTTCTTTTGGAGGCGTCGTAATGGAACTGTTTTTTTTTTTTCTGAGGAGTCGTACTGGAACTTTCTTTTTAGGCGTCGTACTGGAACAGTTTTTCTGAGGCGTCGTGCTGGAATTTGCTTCTTTCTTTTTAGGCGTCGTGCTGGAAGTTTTTTTTTTTTTTTTTTTTTTTTTTTTGTCGTACTGGAATTTTTTTTTTTAGACAGTGATGAAACTCGCTTTTCTTTTTCTTTTTTTTTTCTGATAAGCAAGGTCGACCAGCGGATTTTGTCTAAGTGTTTCTCTTAATTTCTTCAGGTAATTAAGCAACAGTCAAAGTTGTTTAGTGAATTTCAAAAATGTAACATTTGTGCTAGGAGCAACAAACTTGAAAAGTTATAAATACAAACCCTGGACAGCGTAAAAAAAAAAAATATTCCATCGATGTTTAATGTCTTATTGCATGTGGGAGAAAATGAAAATAGTAAAATAAAACTTTTAAAATCCAAACACAACGAAAATATAAACGAACCCTTAATGCGATCAATGTAAATAACTATCCGTGGCATTGACAAAGAAAAAATACACTTAAATACTGCCTCTGCATATGTATAATGCTTCCTTTGCCTATGTACAAAACAAGAACAAATAAAGAACACTGACTTCCACAGAAAAGGCAATGACTCTTGATCCAATAACTTAGGAAATAAGGAAATAAATCACCTTAATTTTAAAACTTTCGACACTCCACTCACAACCAAACACACACATACGCACGTACATACACACCCATTCCCTGCCATACTTCCGGCAGCCATAGCAATTATAGCATTAATCATTCTGATGACACCACTACCACCTCTCTCTCTCTCTCTCTCTCTCTCTCTCTCTCTCTCTCTCTCTCTCTCTCTTAGAATACACAGCATCAGGGCTGTCAATGTTAAAAGCAATTTCAACTATCAATTTCAAAATTAATGAAACAACCCGATAAAACCCGTAAACGGAAATGAATTAAGATTATAATAATGAGCCCTAACTAAACTTAGGATGCGGTCCCTGATATACAGAAAGAAGCCTTCACGGGGAACTGCTTTGCACCGACAAATGTAATACACGATATCTGTCGTGAATGACAATGCATTCACTTGGAATTAATGTACCTAAACGGCACTTCACGTACCGTGGGTGAATATATAAAAATCTCTAGAAATATATTGAGCGCGTCTTATAAAAACAATTGAGAATTACGTCGACTGCCACTTTTCTTGTACAGCACTGCACAAAACCTTCGGTCAGTCGAGCCTGTCTGGGTTAACTTAAACCATACAAAATAAATAAATAAATTAGTACACTTATCTACACGTTATCCCCGTCTCTATACATCAGTCTGCATTTCCTTGAACAGCCAAGTCTCTTCCATAAAACAAGTCGCTGATGATATTTGCACGAGGACTCGAACACATCATGATAAACAGTCTACACGTCACACTGCTCTTGATGAACTTTATTTCATTACCTCAAAACAAAAATAAACTTACTGAACGGATATTTTCTGTCACAGATCCGAAATATTATACCCGTACACCGTACAGGCTACTCGGGTTTCAAATGATTCTGTCGGTAGCAAGAAAATATAAGTAGGTTCAAGCACCATCACTAATTTGCATACATTCAATTAGCAAGGCTATAAAGGCAATCAGTTTGGTAAACGAGCTTCCACAGTAATGAATAAAACGTAATATAAATACTAATGATCAATCAAGGATTTAAAAACACAGCATTGCACAGCACTGCACGACCTAAAAAAAACAAATATCTCAAATAAGATGACATATCAACGAACAAGTAGATGTAAAAACTGCGTAAAAAACAGTAGAAATGAGACAAGAACAACAAAGTACAATACTAACCCATTCATCGACCACACACACAATCATACTAATGGAAAGCCTTGAAGGTTTCTTAACAATAAGATGAAAGGTTTACGACATTGCCAGACATCTATTCCCATAATCCCCCTCCCACTCCCAACACCTACTGGACCCCCTACCCCCCCGAACACACCCCTCCACCAAAACAAACAAACAAACGAAATAAGAGTATGAAAAAATTAATCTTATTTTCCCAACTGTTAAACAGTCAAATTTTTATATTCTCTCTCTCTCTCTCTCTCTCTCTCTCTCTCTCTCTCTCTCTCTCTCTCTCTCTCTCTCTCTCAGTGGACTTTGATCACATCCTGGGTTCGAGTGTAACATTACCGAAGTGTTTATCCACGCAATTTTACGACCGCTGCAATTTATCAGGGGTGGGGGTGGGGGGGGGTATGATTAAAAAAAGTAGATTTGTGATAATGAGACGGGTGGGGGGTGCTACAATGACGAGAAGGGGGTTACTACATATCTCTGTGGGAAGGGGGATAATGAAAAGAAAAGGGGAATAAGATGATATGGAGGAGGGAAGGGGATAATGAAAAGAAAAGGGGGAATAAGGTGATATGGAGGAGGGAAGGGGATAATGAAAAGAAAAGGGGAATAAGATGATATGGAGGAGGGAAGGGGATGATGAAAAGAAAAGGGGAATAAGATGATATGGAGGAGGGAAGGGGATAATGAAAAGAAAAGGGGAATAAGATGATATGGAGGAGGGAAGGGGATAATGAAAAGAAAAGGGGAATAAGATGATATGGAGGAGGGAAGGGGATAATGAAAAGAAAAGGGGAATAAGATGATATGGAGGATGGAAGGGGATAATGAAAAGGGAAAGAAAAGGGGGATGATATGGAGGAGGGAAGGGGATAATGAAAAGAAAAGAGGAATAAGATAATATGGAGGAGTTGGGGCATGATTAGGATTGGGAAGGAGGTCAGAATAATGAGAATTGGGAGGGGGTTTCATGGCGATTACAGGAAAGAGCGTATAAAAAAAAAAGACACGAATAACAAGAAGTAGGGGGATATGAAGATGGTAAGAATAAGAAGTGGAAATAATGATGATGATGATAAGGAAGGGATATGATGACGAAATTATCATGAAGGAAAAGGGCTATGATAACTATAAAGTAAGGAGGGGGAGGGGGACGTATAACGACATCATTGGAGGGCAAGGAAAGCGGATAATGAAGTCTTAAAAAATCACCCAATATTTTCCAAGACTTCTTATGATGGAAAAGGCGGCGTCCCACAAGGAGTCACTGTCCCTCCCTCAATGACCCTGACCCGCCTCTTCCTTCGAGTCGTCCTCCGTTCCATTAATTCCTAGATAATCTATTAAGTCTCGAGGGTTACATGACTTTATCCAGCATTTACTGTGCATTCGCACAATCATTGCAATTTACGACCAGAAGGGTGGATGAGAGAGAGAGAGAGAGAGAGAGAGAGAGAGAGTATTTCAGTGGAAAAAGTTTGATCACATAATGTGATTATAAGACTGTGATCAGTAGTATTTCATAAGTCGCACATTTCTCAGGAAATAATACTGATTAATATTTAATTTCATTTTCGTTCAATTATACTCACGAACTGTTTTATCCCCCGCCCCCAACACACACACACACAAAAATGCCTGGTACTCTGTCGTTTAATTTTAAACATTACCGGAGGTTTAAGCTTTATATATATATATATATATATATATATATATATATATATATATATATATATATATATATATATATATATATATATATATATATATATATATATATATATATATATATATATATATATATATATATATATATATATAGTCTAAATGCTAGAAGGAAGGAACTCTATTGAACTTTAGAAAGGGATGAGAAGGGAGAGAATGATTAATATATACAGTATGTGTGTATATACTCGTGTATATATACATTATATATATATATATATATATATATATATATATATATATATATATATATATATATATATATATATATATATATATATATATTTGCTCTGTCAATCATTCACTCCCTTTCCACCTCTTCCAAAACTTCAACATGCAGTAGTTCCTTTCCTACACCATTCACACTTTCCGTACACTGCAAATCTCATAAACATTAATAAAGGAATAAACGACGGAGAACAAGAAAAAATAGGAAAATTAAATGTCATAAAATGAAAGGGAGGAAAAGGTAAATGTCACGACTAATGAAATTCAGACCCTTAGCGCTGCTAAAATAAATCACTTTATTCTTCACAGCTAACTGTCGGACCTCCCTTTCACTATTTTTTACTTATAACTTTTTTAATTATTATTATTATTATTATTATTATTATTATTATTATTATTATTATTATTATTATTATTATTATTATTATTATAGGCTTCTCTGGACACATTCATCATGCGTGTCCTTAGTGTGAAGAAAAAATCGGTATTATTGTTCTCTAAATGTGAAAACATTCTTATGAAACTTGCTTAAAAGACTCATTATCTTAAAAAGAAAGTGTCCATTTAATAAGAAGTCCTTATATGAAAAATGTAATAAACTGGGAAGAGAGGAAGAGAGTGTTTCAACAAGCAATTACGTTATCTGCCATCTGTGAAGTCTGTACACAACTCTAATTTATCATATCTTCAAGTTTGGTCACGTTCCTTTGTAATTCACGAATCGAGTGACATTTTTTTTTCTTTTAATTTATCATCGCTATTAACAGCTCGGACATATTGACCAAACTGTACAATAACAGTGAAATCTCACATTTTCTTAACAGTGTTACCTTATCTCTTCACTGGAAGGCATTCAACAAAATTTCTGACAATGGAACTGTTAAAATAAAATTACATCAACAATTTACTGGTTTACAAATAATTTCAACTGAATTCTCCTTCATAGTTTCACTGTTAAGAACAAACCGAAGTATCCACTGACTATACATAATTACAACTTGTCAGCTATGGAAAAGAAGTCACGTTGCATTACATGTAAACCTGTAGAACTTGAATCAAAGGTAACAGACAACTTTCTTTTTTCATTTACAAAAAAATCAAATTTATATAATATCAAACAATGCCTCCGGAATGTTTTCTAACGAGTTCTTTTTAAAAATTTTCTATATATATTTGCAACAGATCATCCGTTAACTCACAGGAAAAGGAAATAAAACATGTGTCATACTCTGAGCAACCCAATTTCGCTCGCGCTCATATTCAATAACATTTCCAGAAACGACTAACCAGCATGTGTTTTTGAGGAGATCCTTGTAAACAAACAAATTAATTCTTGAGTTGTTGTGAGATAAATGGTGAAACCACTACTAGGAAGAGACACTTAGGAAAACACACAACCGGATCGACCCCAAGGCTTCTCCAGTGTCATTTCGTCATCTGTCAGTTCCATCCAGAGAAATACGAGTCACACTTCATGTGAGAGCAATTCATACATCATGCAATGCTAATTCATGACCTAGTTTCTTTCTTTGTCTATTTCCTGGTTCTGTCGGGGCGACAAAGATAAACACACACACACACAAACACACCCTTACTCATAAGTGTACACAAAACACTTTGCCATGAGTATTTCGATACTGCCAGAATTCTTTCAATGTTGGTTTTAATTCCTCACAGCTACCCTTTACACTTTCCGAGCCCTACCTTATTCGAGTAATAGAGTGTCTTCCTCGCCATTACGCAATTTCATGTTTTCACGCAATGCAATGGCAAGGAGGTTAACACTGTCGAGTACTTTAGCATTTGAGACTTTATATATAAAATCTACCCATTTCTCCTTAATACAGCTTTTCATGAACGCAGAACTGTGATCGTCACACAGAAAAAAATTCAGTACCAAATTTCGCAGATATCTTTAATTATTGCCTTCGATCCGTTTTTCCTTTTTTTTTTTTTACTAACAGGTAATTAGGTTCAGTTGAACCTTGCTTTACATGCTAATATCTGAGCGCTCACACATGCTCCAAATATGTTTATGCACATTTTCCTGACATACTTGCCACCATTTTAATCTTCTTGGACATTTCTTCCTGAATATCAAACACCAAACATCTGTAATATTAAAAGCAAAATTCTCACCTTTCCTTTAATAGTTGGAAGTATTAACTGATTACATTTCCCCCGATTTTAAGTCGACGGTTCTAATGTTAAACGCATCCACATAATACCTCTCTTGTAACGGATGACAATTTATTTCCTGAGATGGGCATCGGCCTATAAATGGTGCATAAATATATGTAAAAGTTAATAAGCATCAACAAGAGAGAATGGATACTATAAAGAATACTTGAGGCTAAGTTAACATACATCATAAAACAAACTCGCCTAGAGTGCAATGAGAAGGCGTTGATTCCACTACATTAAGAAAAAATTGATCGATACCCATCCATATCCGTCTGAAAATCTAATGTTTCCTCCCTTACACCACAACCAACCACTCCACGATACCCATCCATATCCATCTGAAAATCCAACCAACCCTCCCTTACACCATAACCAACCACTCCACAAAATTTAACTCAAATCCATCAATGACTTCCCGAGGTATCTTTTGACCAACCCGACACGCGAACCAACAAACAAATGCACACGGGCGCAAATACAGCCCCTGAAGGACTCCCGGGATGTAAAGACTAGTTTCGAGAGATAAAATCATTACATTTCATCCCTCGTTAAAAACACTTAGACATGATTTAAACTGTAAACGATCCCAAGAACGCGAGGGATGATCCATTGACATGTTCCCTTGCAAGACAATCATTCTTCCTCGTAAACCTGAATCACAATTGTAGGAGTGAGGACTTGGGGAAATTCTGGGAAATTAGGATAACAGATAATAGTACTACTACTACTACTACTACTACTACTAATAATAATAATAATAATAATAATAATAGTAGTAGTAGTAGTAGTAGTAGTAGTAGTAGTAGTAGTAGTGATGATAATAATAATAATAACTATGAAGAATAATAATTATAATAAAAAGCTGCTACTAGTTCTATAATGATAATGTTAATAATAATAACTAAGTAATAATAATGATAAAAAAACTACTACTACTACTACTACTACTAATAATAATAACTGAGTAATAATAATGATAATAGGCAAACTACTACTACTAATACTACTACTACTACTACTACTACTACTACTAATAATAATAATAATAATAATGGCGACGATACACACAACCTCTCACCAACGGCAACGATACCAGTAATGGGTTGGAGATAATAAGGATATTGGATTAAGGGAGTGACAAACGCACATTACCACCGCGTTACCGTTATGATTTAAGTGGCGTGGTGAAAACGATACTAGGCAGTTGAAGGGTATCCGATGACACTCACTCACTCACGCTTATCTTGTGCATCCTCCTCCTCCACCGCCTCCTCCTCCTCCTCCTCTCTTACAATCCTCATCATCAACCGACTATACCTCTTGGTTCAACTTCATCCAGCGACATCCACTTCAGCTTATTTCAGCTTTTCTTTTCTGCTTCATCCAGCGACATCCACTTCAACTTATTACAGCTTTTCGTTTCGCTTCATCCAGTGATATACACCTCAGCTTATTTCAGCTTTTCGTTTCTGCTTCATCCAACGACATCCACTTAAGCTTATTTCAGCTTTTCTTTTCTGCTCCATCCAGCGACATCCACTTTAGCTAATTTCAGCTTTTCGTTTCACTTCATCCAACGGCATCCACTTCAACTGACGTCACACACTCGTTCCCACCTCAATGCTAATTGGAAAATTCTCTAGAAAATTATTCAAATTATTCTTGCTATTCCTTCCGCTCAAACACCAGTGTCTGTCCCACGGTTCTCAAAAAACTTCTCAAACAAGGCCTTTTGGACATCAAAATCTTGAAATACTATTCCTCCGAAATCTCTTCTTAAACACGGTTCCCGTCAGTCAAAATCTTCAAACTCTTTTAATTCCATACTAAACGCAGTTATTACAAAAACCTTCTTTTGAATGTTTTCTTCCTGAAACACCACCCCCCCCTAATTACAGCTTTAACAAACAAGTCTCCTCAAACACTCTGAAACTCTCAATCACGGTCCTTGCAAGTCTCTCTCTCTCCCTCTCTCTCTCTCTCTCTCTCTCTCTCTCTCTCTCTCTCTCTCTCTCTCTCTCAAACACGGTTCTCGATAGTCAGTCTTCATGCTCTTTTAATTCAACACTCGAACACAGTCATTACAAAAACACCACCCTCCTTAAATATAATTTTAAATCAAACAATTCTCCTCAAACAATACTGAAACCCTCAAACTCTTGCAAGTCCCTCTCTCCTCAAACGCTAATCGACATTCACCACTTGCTTTATGATTCGAGACAGTAAATTCTGTGCCGGATGCTTCTCATTCCGCGGGCATCATAATCACCGAATTATTGGCGCCTTTGCTGACACTGTCAGTCACTTCTGCGGAGTCGAGTCCATCAACTATCACCATCAACACGATCACTATCTTTGCTAAGAGGACCTCTAACCTTCCCGCTGCCTTTGAGCATCACTTAGGAAGCTATTAGCCCGGATAAAATGGGAGGGTTAAAAACGTAGGGTTAAGCCACCTGCTTTGAGGAAAAAAAAAAAAAGTTGCTGAAACTTTCTCTTACAAAGTTATTTACCCGGATAAACGAAGAGGGTTAAACGATGTTTACACACCAGGCCAGAAGAGAGAGAGAGAGAGAGAGAGAGAGAGAGAGAGAGAGAGAGTCATTAAAACTTGCAAGAAACCTTAGCGGTCTGAAGCTGGTGGGAAAGAGCCACGAGAGCCAACGAGATTAAGCTGAAAGCTATTTCCTAGCAGCGTCTTTTCCCCCTATTCTAAAAGACGCCCGAACATTTAACGTCTTCCCCTTCCCCTTGCAGAAGAACAAAGGAAAACACGGCGATCACATAAAAGGGGACACGCGCGTGTGGATCTGCAGAAGCAGAGAATCGTCAGATAAAAGGAGACACGACAATTAACAAATGGGGAAATGGTGCAACTTGAAATAAACGAATAATAACAATTATGAAAACTAAAACTATAACACGTTAGAAGAAAGGGACAACATCCCCCTTCCAAAAAAAGGAAGAAAGGAAAAGGCCAAAAAAAAAAAAAAAAAAACAGTGAGGTGAAAACGAGGAGCAAGGGGGCATATGTGGACGACAGAGAGAGCATAAATGGGAGAGAGGATGACAAAAGGATACATGTGTTGAAAGAGACAAAACACACACCAAACACAAAACACGCAAAAGAAGGGATTAGAAAGTTCTTGACACGTTACTTAAATTTGAGTGCGTGCACACATACATATACATACATACATATATATATATATATATATATATATATATATATATATATATATATATATATATATATATATATATATATATATATATATGTGTATATATATATATACATATATATATAGATATGTGTATATGTATATATATATATATATATATAGATATGTGTGTA